>NC_057796.1:241671425-241688647 GCF_018294505.1 Triticum aestivum | reverse complement strand
CCCCCTCCACTCCATTCGCTCCGCAAAAGCCGCCCTCCTCGCCGCGCTGATAAGTCAGCGCCGCGGTTCGGCGATCCTCTCGCTCCCACAATACGCTCTCGTAGACTGCCGTCCTCTAGCCGCGCCGCCACCTCTGGCTACGTTCTTGTGGAGGCGCACGGCGGTCAGCGCCGCCACCGCTGGCGATGTTCGTGTGGAGACGCATGGCGGTCAGCTTCTCCCACGGTATGCGCATTCTAGACTGAGCCCCGTTCATGTCGGTGTAGCGCTGAATGTTAGCTGATAGACGCTGTTAATCTCATTGTTTGCCGAAGTAGTTTACTGTCAATATGCTCTGCTTAAGAAGCTTCCTTGCCCTGTTCTGCACTCAATCTGCTTAGCTGAGATCGCATGCCAAGGCCGATTAGTTGCTAAAATATCCTGCCATATATTTATTGTGACGTAGATTGCCATGGTCTAGTAGCCAATCTGTTAGGTGAAATAGCTCTACACCGTTTTATACTCGATCTTTGTTGTTGCGATGGCCTTCGATAGTTCGATGGCTGTGTGCTCGGCCTCATTGACTGCTGAAACAGCCTGCCATAATTTGGCACTCAAATCTGTTTGCTGACTTAGCTTTACATATATTTCGTTACTTAGATCTGCTCGTCCAAATATCTTGCCATAGCTTTAGACATCAACCTAGGTATTTTTTCTGGACTTCATAAAAAAGCATATATGTTTTTCCTGTAATATCTAGTAGAAGAACTAATTTGTATGTCTAACAGATGGACAGGACTTGGATAACTTCTGCTCGAAGATTCTCCGCTGCATATGTCGAGGGGGTTGAAAACTTCATGAACTTTGTCAGAGCTGAGTACGGTGGTCCGAAATCAGATGTGCTCTGCCTGTGTAGCAGTTGTATGAATTCAGTTACAAGACCCCAGTCAACTGTGCAAAATCATCTACACTTGTATGGGATGTCGGTCACATATACTAGGTGGGTTCATCATGGTGAAGCTGTGAACGTCAATGTTCTTGACTACGTGGAAGCAGCCGATCACAATCTTGATATGCCTGATGCTAAGGGGGAAGAGGAGGAGGAGGTGGTGGTGGCGGAGCCAGTGAGTTTGACCAACATTGAAACAATGCTACGAAATGCTCATGCATTCCGTGAACTTTCACCTGCAGAAGAAAAACGGTGGGCCCGCATGTTGGAACAATGCAACATTGCTGTCACCCCAGGAAATAAGCTGTCAGTATTCTCAGCTATGGTCACCTTTCTTCAGGTGAAGACATCTGAGCGGATGACCAACAAATCATTCGATGCGATGTTGGCTTCTTTCCGTAAATCTTTCCCAGATGCGTCTGAGCTGCCACACATCTACAGTAAAATGAAGAATTTCCTTCGTGCAGTTGGAATTGGATATGATATGATCCATGTTTGTAAGAATAATTGTGTTCTGTTCCGGAAGGATTATGCCAACTTAAGTGAATGCCCGAAATGAAAATCATCAAGATGGAAAGATGGCGATGCTGTGAAGAGGATTCCTCATAATGTTCTGAGACATTTTCCAATTACACCAAGATTGCATAGGTTGTTTCATGATGCTGAAACAAGAGTGGATGTACTGTGGCATTCTAGGAACCAGGAGTACAGAGATCAGAATGTAATGAGCCATCCATCTCATGGTAGTGAGTGGAAAAGCTTCAATGATAAACACAAAGAGTTTGCTGCTGACCCGAGAAAAATTAGACTTGGCTTAGCTTCAGATGGATTTAACCCATTTGGCCCCAGAGCGCCACATATAGCATGTGGCCAGTGCTTGTTATCCCTTACAACATGCCTCCAAATGTCTGCACCAAAGAATCAAACTACATGATGGCCTTGCTCATCCCAGGTCCAAAAAGTCCTGGAAAGGATTTTGATTTGTTCATGGAGCCTCTTGTGGAGGAACTTCAACAGCTATGGAAGGGTGTTCTCACTCGAGACCTATATAGCAGCCCACCAGCTGATTTCTTTCTGCATGTTGTTATAATTTGGTGCATCCATGATTATCCGGCTTTGGGCACTATGTCAGGGAGAACGACACATGGTTACAATGCATGTGTTCGCTGTGACAGGAATCCGCTGTCATACGCAATACTTAGCAAGACCTGTTACATTGGACACCACCGTTTCCTTGCCAAGGACAAGCCGCATCCTAGAAAATACCGAAGACATGTGTTCAATGCAAAGCATGAAAACCGTGATGCGCCAAAGAGGCTCACCGCCAATGAGTTGCAAGTGGAATTAGAGAAGGTCAGGCATATTACACCAGGAAACCATCCTGGTAATGGTAGCGGGAAAAGGAAGCGTGGCAGGGTAGAAGAGAGATTATTGTTTACCCGCAGGTCCACTTTGTGGGACTTGGAGTATTGGAAAGATTTGGATCTGTGGCATAATCTTGACGTGATGCACATCGAGAAAAATATATGTGACAACATTATCGGCACACTTCTTAATATTGAAGGCAAGACGAAAGATACCTTAAAATCTAGGATTGATTTGACACACCTGGGTATCAGAAAGGATTTGCAGGTGCAAGATGAAGGTAAACCACGGGATATGGCACCAGCTGTGTACGTCTTGGACAAGGTAAAAAGAAAAGAATTATGCGAGGTCCTGTCACGTGTGAGATTCCCACATGGATTTGCTTCCAACCCTGAAAGGAGAGTCAGTGCAGATGAAAACAAGGTACAAGGGTTGGAAACTCATGACTGCCACGTCCTACTTCAAAGGGTTTTACCTGTTATCCTTAGAGGATTGGGCCGCCCTGACTTATACAGAGCAGTTGCAGAGTTGGGACAATTCTTCAGGGAACTCTGCAGTAGGAACATCAGGATAGATGCTTTGGAGCGTCTTAGAGACAAGATACCAACTATCCTATGCGACCTTGAGAAGATATATCCTCCAGCCTTCTTTGATGTGATGGTGCATTTGGCTGTTCATCTACCTGATGAGGCACTACTTAGAGGTCCAGTACAGTATGGCTGGATGTACCCTATTGAAAGGCGGCTAGGCACTTTCAAGGGCTATGTTAGGAACAGAGCTAGACCCGAGGGTTCCATTGCAGAGGCCTACATTGCTACAGAAGCGTTGACATTCTGCTCAAAATACATTGAAACAGCTGATCAGCTTAGCAAAGAGGTGGGTGAAGACAATCCCGGGCTCAATGTTTTTTATTATTCTTTTCGAGTTATAGGGAAGAGTCGACAAGAGGACAAACCTAAAGATTTGGACAAAATGGTTTGGTATGTGTTGAATAACTGTCCTGAGATACTACCTTATATCAAGTAAGTGGAGTACTGCAGCATATACATCGTAATCTACTAAACTTGCAGCACATTCTTATATATTTAGATGTTTGACGCGATCACTATGTTGTGCAACATCTACAAAGAGGCGTTACTACCGCAAAATCCAAGAAACATTGACAAACTGGTTATGGCAGGATTTGAGAAATGGTTCAAGAACCATGTAAGCTTTTGAAGTGCACTGTCCGTTTTTTTAATATATTGAGTACATAAGATGATCAGCTTGTCTATTTTCTAACCATAGGTTAAGAAGATGCAGGAGGATGGGCAGGCAGTTGATGATGCCCTTTACTCACTAGCAATGGGTCCCGATACTCGGGTAAGACATTATGAATCTTGCGTTGTTGGAGATGTGCGCTACAACACCCTTGCACGAGACGAAGGCAGGAAGACACAAAACAGTGCCATCATGAGCATGGATACGTATGACAAAGAGACAACTGAAATGTATGCTAACATAACAGACATTGTTCAGTTGTGGTATATCTCCAGTTTCGAGGATCATCGGTGTGTGGTTCTGTTGTGCTATCGTTGGTATAACCTGTTTTCCAGGATCGCAAAACCCAGAGCTGATGATTATTTCAAATCCATCAATGTCAAGGCGGCGTAGCAGACCAATGAGCCTTTTATTTTGGCAAATCAAGCAACACCGATATTTTTCTTGGAAGACACATTTGCACGTAGCGATGACTGGAGAGTATTGCAAAGGTTTGAGCAGAGGAATTCGTTTAATGAAGCTGCACAACAAGATGATGCTTACACTGCTCCTGATGTACAAGATAACACAGATGTTCCTAATATCTTTGAGAACCATCACGTCAATGACGCCGGCGAAAAGATTGCCTGTTGTGCTATGGACATACAAGAGTTGATCAAGAAGAAGCCAATGTTCGAGGACGTTGAGGACGAAGAAGAAGATGACACCGTGGGGAATTACGATTCAGACTGATACACATGGCGAAGATGTTGACGCTGCTGCTGCGGATGATGATTACATTGCTTTTGTCGTATTTGCCTGTCAGAAGACATTTTTTATCTACTATGTGAAATTTGTTTGCTATACAACTGAAACCTGATGAACATGTTGTTTAGTATTTTGCTGTGAGAACATCACTTGTTATGTATGCTGATTTGTGTTTGGTGATTGTATGACAACTAAAACATGATGACATTGTTGTTTAGTTGTACTCATATTTGGCTGTGAAACTTGAATTTGATGACATAGTTTGCTGTTGGACTGCAATTTGCTCGACGTCTTCGAATGAGAACAAAGCTGACCCGACAGGGCCTCTGCTATTTATTTATTTATATGTGCAAAAGGGGATACCCCCTGATTTCTGTTAATAGAAATCATTAGATGTTCACAACACTACGCCCAGCCTGCTACACAGGTTTCATTCATTACTAGTTTCAGCAAAGTGCTCATGTCGTAGCCACTGAATACATCACGAGTGCTACATACACTGCAAATAAAGAGACAATCATCCTACAGAGCACATCGATTTTGTCCATTATCTTCACAAGCTCTTTCATCTCCTCATTGTTGTCAAGGCCGTTCAGCAGCTGTTGCTTGGCCATGATCAGAGGAACTGCATATTTAACCTTCTGCTCTGCATCTTCCTCTTCTCCCGTTCCTTTAGTTACTTGTCCAACACCCCAACCTACTGGTATTGGGATTCCTTGGCTAACCAAATAATCAGCGTAGTTGCATTCCCCCACATCAGCAACTTCCCAGAAATACAAATCACACGAATCTTCCCTTTTCTGCACAAATCAAATTGGAAGATCATCAACCAAACTATTAAAAAAATCAGCAACTGAAAGCAGCAGAACAACACTTCAACATATTATTACCCCATGATTCGGGCATTTGTAGAAGACTCGGCCAGGGTTGCGGATTGTGGTTGAGATGCGACGGATGACTCTGTGTGATTTGCAGCAGTGGCACCAGACCAACGGCAGCGGGTTGCGATGAGCAATCGGCTGCAGTACGCATGTCGGCGGGGGTGTGATGAGACCCACAGGCGATGGTATGGGTGACGACTTGGCGCATATCTGGTTGTTGCCTGCTGAAGAGCAGGTGGACGAGCAGCCAGCGGACATGGTTGCTGTGGCCAGAGCTTCTGATGCTAGGCAGAGTAAGTAGAGAAGAGGAGAAGCGAATGTTGGATCTGCCAGTTTCATTACTTGCAGAGTAGCATAGCACCATATATAGTCATAGTCTAGGTTTGGATTCGAACCAGCTACAGGAGCACGTCTTTCTTTTTTCTAAAACTCGGCAACGTCTCTTTACTGGTACACTAGCTTGTTCTGTAAGCCTTCCCAAGTTGTCGGAGTAAATGGCCATGGGAAGCCTAACCGACTGCCCCTGGTTCTTCTGAAAAAATTATCTGGCCTTTGGGCCTCCAAGCACTCCAAGCATTGGACCACCTCCCCTGGCCGGCTACCCCCGAAGCCGGCTCACGGGAGGCGGCCCAGCCTCAGCAACCTCCCCCCAGGATATCCGCGGGGTGGCCGACTCCATGAAGCCGGCCTCGAAGAGCGCCGACTCGAAGAAGCCGGCCGAGACCACAACCACCAAAGCTACACCCACATAACGGCGACAAGACGGGGTGTGGCCACAGTGCGGCCCACTACCCCCGAAGCCCGAGGCAGGCATGGCCACAGGAGGCCGTACGGGACGGCCGTCTCCCGTTCGGCTCGGTACTGTAGCCATGCTAGCCTCAACGTCATCCACGACAGACTCCTGTACGGCCCACAGGCGGCGGGCCCCTTCAGCCAGAGAGAGGCGTGAAGGCGGCCCGGCCTCCCCAGTCGGCAAAGGGCGTAGCCGGCCCCCAGAAGCCGGCTACCCCCTCCCTCGAAGCATGCGCCCCATTAAGGAGACAAGACGAGGTAAGGCTACAGTGAGAGCCCCCGAGGCGGCCCACTGTAGCCATGCTTACCTCAACAAAGCCCTCGTCATCAGGGGCGAGGCTACAGTAAGCAGCCGCCGACAAGACCCTAGGCGGTGGGGCCAGCCTGTCGACCAAGAGGCCGGCAGCCGGCGGGACCCACCAGTCGGCGGGCCCCAACAGCCGGCGGAGAAGCCGGCGAGCGTAGACACTGACGGCTGGGACCAGAGCCTAGCCGGATTACAATTGTACCCCCGGGGGGTAGGCCTATATAAACCCCCTGGAGCACCCATGCAAAGTTCGCTTCTGAGCATAGCACACCCACACACCATAGAGAGAGAGAAGTGAGAGCTAGCCTTGTTCTTCTTCTCCCTTGAACCCAACAGCTCAAGGAGCGATTGTAGCTACTTTTACTGATCTAGTGATCATGCGAAGACCCCGCAGAGCAGGACTAGGGGTGTTATCTCCTCGGAGAGCCCCGAGCCTGGGTAAGATCCGCCGGCGTGCATGTTTTCGCCTCATCCCGTTTCCAGGCACCGGCGACGTCTTATTGGCACCCACAATGATAAGCCACCCGTTGGCATATGTCGCACCAACCACCCGACATTTGGCGCCCACCGTGGGGCCAGGTGCACCGTCGTCCGGAGACCTGTTCTGGACGGGAACCCTCTTCCTCCCCCGCGAGCGCAGCCAGCCTGCTGCGCCCGATGGCATTTGCCTCGACGCGCTGCAAGGCGTCGACGACGCCTGCGCAGCGAGCTGCCTCGCCGATCTGCTCGGCGAGACTCGCATCTCCGATGAGCCTGCGTCTGACGCAGGCACGGACTACCCCGAGAGCCGCCTCGTCAGCCGCCTCGTCAGCCACCTCGACCAGCTTCACGTCTCCAGCGAGCCTGCTGCAAATGTGGAGTCGGTCGGCTCCACCGACCCGATGCTTGTCGACTCCGACACGGCATCGCTCGACGCTTACCCCTCCGACGTGGTGGTCTTCGACGATCCCCTCCCTCGAGCTGACAGCGGCAGCAGCGCTGTCACCGAAGTGCTGGTCATCAGCCACGTCGCTAACTCGGGCGAGAACACCCACTACACCCAACAAGTCAACCGGCTTCACTCCATTTTTCCTCGTGTACGGGGCCGAGGCTATCATCCCAACAGACATCGAGTTTGACTCACCTCGGATCACCATGTACACGGAGGAGGAGGCCAAGGAAGCAAGAGAAGACGGCGTCGACCTACTGGAAGAAGGCCGGCTGTTAGCACTCAGCCGGTCCGCCATCTACCAGCAAGGGCTGCGCCGCTACTACAACCGCAAGGTCAAGCCAAGATCCTTCCAAGAGGGCGACCTTGTGCTCCGGCTGATCCAGCGAACAGCCGGCCAGCACAAGCTCTCGGCCCCTTGGGAAGGCCCCTTCGTCATCAGCAAGGCACTAGGCAACGACTCCTACTACCTTATCGACGCGCAAAAACCAAGAGCATGCAAGAGAGATGACTCCGGCAAGGAGTCGGAGCAACCATGGAACGCAAACCTCCTGAGACGATTTTACAGTTGAAAGCAGTATGTATCATGCTACCCTTTTGTATTAAGTACAAACCAACAGGCCCCCCGAACAGTACTCGGGGACTACCTTTATTTATCTATGAATGACAAGTGTCCTATCCATGAATGTATTATTACATTTGATTTCTTGTCTGGCACCGGGTTCGACTAGTCGGCCCGGGGACTGGCCGCCTTGAGCTATATTAAAAGTTCTACCTGAAGTCAGAAAAGTAGTGTGCCGGCTCCCGAGTCCTCTCTTGTTGAAAGTCGCAGCTTGAAGAACTGACTGTCCGACTAGCAAGAGGCAAGGCAGAAAGGATGCCCACACGAAAAATGGCTAAGGAACAACGAACCTATATAGCAAAAAGACGGCCTCCAAACATGCCTGCCGGCTATCAGAACAGCCGGCTGGCCGGCTTCCTCAACACTTAACTTTAAGTCCAGCAAAGCTAGAGTACTCCCCCCCGCAATTGGCCAAGCACTCCTCCAGCTACAGATTGCAGAGAAACTGTCTGACTGGGGAGGCGGCGACCAAGGGAGGGCGGCAAAGGAAACAGCAGAAGGATAAAAAGCAAAGTACGAGGAAAAGCCAAATGCATGCATAAGTTATATATACATATAAAGCCCCCAACAGGCCGGTAATCAACATGGTTCGAATACACCCCAGTAGGTGGAATTGTGCAGACTTAACAGAGTATTGTTCCAAAAAGTAATAGGACAGAAAAGCAAAAGACGGCAGACTAGACTAAGGCACGGTGCGGAGGCCGAGCTGGTCGGTGAAGGCGGCCTCGCCGGCTGAAGTAGTGGCCGCCTAGCGGGTCTCGGCTTGATCACCACCAACGGCAGGCGACGCACTCGCGCGCGACGTGGTGCTAGAGGTGCGGTCAGGCTGAGGCTGGCCGGCTGCTCCACCAGCCGGCTCGGCGTCTTCACCCTCCTCCTCTTCTTCTTCACCCTCGTCGCTGGAGTCGATCTCCTCCGCCGAGTCTTCACCGTCTGCCGGGTTCAGCCCGAACCACTCCTCCGTCTGGGCGACACCGCTGTCGTCCACCTCGGGGGCGAACACGCTGGTGTCGGTGTAGTCGGCGATCGCTGAAGCCCGCCGGATGATAGCCGGCCGCGCCGGCTCCAGCTCCGTGTCGGCTTGCTGCTGCCAGGTAGCCAGCTGATCCAGGGTCAGGCCGGGATACCAGGCCTTGACGAACTCCAGCGCCCGCCTGGCGCCGGAGCGAGCCGCCGAGGCCTTCCAAGCTTCGAAGCGGCCGACCGCCACCTCCAGCCAGTCGGCAGTCCGACTGGGGGTGCGAGGAACCACATGGCCGGGCCAGAGGGCGGCCAAGACTTGCGCTCCGGCACGCTGAAGCCGGCGGAGCAGTCGGTGAGCCGGCTGGATGCGGGCCTGGATCGCCAAGAGCTGCTCCTCCAGCGAACGGCCGGCAGTTGGCGAAATCTCGAAGCCAGCCTGCCTCCGCGCCTGGCGGCGGGCCTCGATGGTCTGGTTGGCGGCGGTAGAATAGCCAGGGAAATATTCTGCGCAAGAAAGAAGAAGAAAAGAAGAAAAGAGCACCAAGTCAGAAAACGAGCCAAAAGTGGTAGATGGCAAGAAAGGACGAAGAGGTAGGCGGCTTACCGTCAACCAGATCTTCGATCTGGCCATAGCCAGAGATCAGAGTTTGCCTGGCCTCAGCCCAGCCAGCCGCCACCGTCTCGTACTCGGCCTGGAGGGCGGCTTCGCAGTCCTGCACCGCCTTCAAAGCCGCCTTGTGGCTTTCCTCCTGGTCGGCCAACCTCTTGGCCAGGCGGTCGCGTTCCTGCATCAAGGCGGCGAGCTCGACATCCTTGGCACGAAGTGCAGTCCGAGACTCCCCCAGCTGTGCCCTCATACCGGCGTTGGCCGCTGCACAGACGGCGGAAAAAGAAAGAACAGTAAGAGGAAGTCGTCAAGGAAGATCCGACCCGACTGCTCAGCAGTCGGCCCGAATCTTGGGGACTACACCCAGTGGGTGCGCTGACGCGCCCCCACATGAGATAAAGAACAAAGCACGTACCTCGGCTCTCAGTAAGGTCGGCGGTCTTCTGGGTCAGCTCCCGAGCCTAGGAGTTGAAGGCGGCCGCACGAAGATTGTGGTAGTCCTGCAAGATAGACAGAAGATCGAAGTAAGAACAAGAATAGCAAAGAAAAATCCACTAAGAAGTTCCAAGCCGCCTGCTCAGCAGCCGACTCGGAACTCGGGGACTACACCCAGTGGGTGCGCTGACGCGCCCCCACGGAAGAAATCAAGATCAAGAAGAAATCAAGATCAAGAAGAAATCAAGATCAAGAAGAAATCAAGATCAAGAAGAAGCAAGATAAAGAGACTAACCCAGATGGCCGCCCGTGTCACGAGGAACTCATCGGTGAACTGCCTCAGTGCCGTAGCCTGAGCTTGGAGCCGGGTCTGGACGTCCTGCGCGGCCACGTTTATCACGGCCGCCCCCCCGCCCGGCGTCCACCCCGAGGTAGCGCTGGCCACCTCCACGTCCAGGGCTGACGAGCTGGAGCCCACGGCCGGCTGCGGCTCCGACACGGCCTTCTGAGGCTCCGACGCAGCTTTCCCCGCACGACGACTCGGGGGCATCCAGACCGCCATCTCAGCCCTCGCGACCGGCTCGCCCCCCGCCGACTGCGCAGGCGGCGGATCAGGCCGGCCGCCTTGAGCCGCCCCAATTGACGGGGTCGGCACCGGCGCCCTCTCCAGGATGATGACGTCGTCGTCTCTCCCCAGCCCTGGCTGGTCGCCGCTAGCTCCCTCTGGCGAGGGCTCCATGTCCCCAGGCGCCATGACGCGCAGCGGGGTGACCATCAAAACCTCCTCCGCCGCCGCCGCGGCTGCAGCCTCCGCTTGGGCCCTGGCAGCAGCGTCAGCGAGCGCCTTCACCGCCTCCTCCTCCTGCGCCGCCTGAGCGGCGGCCGCGTTCCGTGCCTCCGCCTCTCGCGCCTCCCGTTCCACCCGCGCCTCCCGCGTGTTCCGTTCTGTCGCTTCCTGAAGGTCGGCACGGGGGTCCACGCGGCGGGTGGTGCTCCCAGACCCCCTCGGCGACTCCACGACGGAGGCGGCAGCCGCCCGCTCAAGCGACAACGGAGCTCTGATCGTTTGGAGAAAAAGACAAGGGTTCAGGAACCACCAGAGAAAAGAAAGAAAAAGAGTATATAAAAATTCGAACTTACGCCGACACGGTCTGCGGTTGCTTCACCGTCTTGCGGAAGCGAGCCGCCTTCGCGGCCGCCTCCTCCCGCCTGGTTGCTGCCGCCCCTCCCCTGGGTTTCTTCGTCCGACTGCCGAACAAACCCTGGGCGGCGCGACGCTTTTGCCCTCCGCCCCGAGCAGGCGGTGCAGCAGAGGAACCCGCGCCGCGTCCAGATGCCGGCTGGCGGCGCGGGGCGACTTCGGCCTCATCGTCGTCCGGCCAATCGTCGAAGGTGACTCCGAGCCCGGAGCCACCTGCTTCGCCGCCGGCTTGGCCACCACCCGGCTCGATGTTGTCGTCCATACCGGCCGCCCCCAAGTCGGGGTCCTCCAGATCGTGTTCCGTCCGGTCAGGGACGAATCGACGCTCCGTGTCTGACCCGCCGGCCGCCCGAAGAAGAGGGCTCTGTCGAAAAACAAACCGACTAAGTTAGAGTCGGCCCAGAGGAACTCGGCAACAAAGTTAAGAGAAAAAGAAGAAACAAGGAGAGCATACCGTGGGCGGTGGATTGGCTCAGCTGTATGGCTCCTTGCCGAACTGCCACTCTTCGGAGAATTTGCAGTTCGCGAGGTAGTTCACCATATAGGCGACCTCCGCGTGCGGCATGTCCTTGGTGCACATCCGGCTCGGATCGAGCTGGCCGCTCATCTGACAGATCAGATGAGGACGGCTCTGGAGCGGAAGAACCCGGCGCGTGACGAAGGCGGCCAGAAGGTCGGGCCCCGTCAGGCCCTCTGACTGGGTCATCACTCGCACTCGGGCGACGGCTGCAGACCCAGCCGGCGTCAGAGTCACGGCCCGGAAGGACCACTGGGGCCGCCTGCCCGCCGGTGGGCCGGCTACGTAAGCCGGCAGGTTGATGTAGTCGCCCCGTGGGGCGATGTTCCGCATGTAGAAGTATGAGTTTTGCCACTTCTTCACCGATTGGATCAGCGTGATGACGGGGAAGGGGTTGTCGGCGACCGACCTCCGCGACGCGATGAAGGCGCCAGTCTGAGCCGGCACGCCCTGCATGCGCGTGCCCAGCTTGGACTGGAAGAACTCCCCCCAGAGCTCGAGGGTAGGGAGGACGCCAAGGTAGCCCTCGCACAGGGTGACGAAGGCCGACAGCAGCACCACCGTGTTTGGGGTGAGGTGGTGCGGCTGGAGCTGGTAGAAATCGAGCCAGGAGCGGAAGAAGGCGCTCACTAGCAAGCCGATGCCGCGCAAGAAGTGCGAGCGGAAGACCATCCGCTCGCCCTCCCGCGGCTCCGGCGTAATTTCCTTCGCCGGCGCAAGACGGACCTCCACCTTGTCCGCGCTGGGCAACCGCCGCGTATTGCGGAGGAACTCGACATGATCCTCGTGGACGTTGGAGCCGTCCCAATCCCCGCCATACTGCTCCGTGGCGGGAGGCATGGCGAAAACAAGCACGGCGACGGAGGAGCGTGTGGTGGAAGAGCGCGGCGGCGAAGCGCTGTTGCAAGAAAAGGCGAGCGAAGGAAGATGGTGGAAGGAGGAGGAGCGTGCGAGAGCCTGCCGCCCTCCATCCCCCCCTACTTATAGCTTCGCGAGGCGAGGCCGGGGAGGCCGAACGTGGGGGGAGTCGTGGGATTAACTGCACCCATTCCCCCCATGCCTCCCGATTATTACGCCCTAAAGGCGAGCCGAAACTGCCGCAAGGACACGTGCGGGCGGTTTCGGGATGCAAACAATCAGCGCCTGGGCCCGGGCATGGACGTGGCGGGCCCCCGCCCTGCGGCGACGTCTCGTCGCGCGCGTGGGCTGGCAGGCTTTCCGGCCAAGAGGGGCCACGTAGTTCGCAGACGGCCAGTGGCCGGCCCGCGGCCCGGTGCACGCACTGGCGAGCTCCCGCCCTCCGACTCCGGAAGTTTTCGACCAAGGCGGCACGCCTAACCTAAGCCGGCTCCCAGCTGCCGGCTTGTCAAGATAGGAAGCTGATCGAGCTTCTCAACTCCTACCCAACCTCGAAGCCCAATCAGCTTCGGGGACTACTGTCGGAGTAAATGGCCACGGGTAGCCTAACCGACTGCCCCTGGTTCTTCTGAAAAAATTATCAGGCCTTTGGGCCTCCAAGCAATCCAAGCATTGGACCACCTCCCCTGGCCGGCTATCCATGAAGCCGACTCACGGGAGGCGGCCCAGCCTCAGCAACCTCCCCCCCAGGATATCCGCGGGGTGGCCGACTCTAGGAAGCCGGCCTCGAAGAGCGCCGACTCCAAGAAGCCGGCCGAGACCACAACCACCAAAGCTACACCCACATAACGGCGACAAGACGGGGTGTGGCCACAGTGCAGCCCACTACCCCCGAAGCCCGAGGCAGGCATGGCCCCAGGAGGCCGTACGGGACGGCCGTCTCCCGTTCGGCTCGGCACTGCAGCCATGCTAGCCTCAACGTCATCCACGACAGACTCTTGTACGGCCCACAGGCGGCAGGCCCCTTCAGCCAGAGAGAGGCTTGAAGGCGGCCCGGCCTCCCCCAGTGGCCAAGGGCGTAGCCGGCCCCCAGAAGCCGGCTACCCCCTCCCTCGAAGCATGCGCCCCATTAAGGAGACAAGACGAGGTAAGGCTACAGTGAGAGCCCCCGAGGCGGCCCACTGTAGCCACGCTTACCTCAACAAAGCCCTCGTCATCAGGGGCGAGGCTACAGTAAGCAGCCGCCGACAAGACCCTAGGCAGTGGGGCCAGCCTGTCGACCAAGAGGCCGGCAGCCGGCGGGACCCACCAGTCGGCGGGCCCCAACAGCCGGCAGAGAAGCCGGCGAGCGTAGACACTGACTGTTGGGACCAGAGCCCAGCCGGATTACAATTGTACCCCCGGGGGGTAGGCCTATATAAACCCCCCGGAGCACCCATGCAAAGTTGGCTTCTGAGCATAGCACACCCACACACCATAGAGAGAGAGAAGTGAGAGCTAGCCTTGTTCTTCTTCTCCCTTGAACCCAACAGCTCAAGGAGCGATTGTAGCTACTTTTACTGATCTAGTGATCATGCGGAGACCCTGCAGAGCAGGACTAGGGGTGTTATCTCCTCGGAGAGCCCCGAACCTGGGTAAGATCCGCCGGCGTGCATGTCTTCGCCTCATCCCGTTTCCAGGCACCGGCGACGTCTTATTGGCACCCACAATGATAAGCCACCCGTTGGCATATGTCGCACCAACCACCCGACACAAGTCTTTGATTTTCTTTCCCTTTTTGCGAGGAAGGAAGAGGACAAAATTGAGAGTTCCTAGGACTCGAACCCAAGACCTCTCGGTTGAAAACCAAGGGTGCTAGTCACTTATGTGGCGAACATTCCCTGTGAGGAGGACGGCAGACGAACGCATTTTCCTCACAGTTTTCTTCCTATATATAAAAAAGTATTCTACTTGGTGTCTGCTTAGTCAACAAACAATTGTGCCAACCTTGACCGTTGGACTGACATTCAACGTCTGTCGCGTTTCTTCAGTCTCTTCTTCCTCGAGCCACCAAAGCCAAACCAGCGCCGGCGGGACTGCCTGCTCCCGCCTCCCACGGCTGGCTGTGATCTTCCCCGGCTCCTGTTCGTTCCCGTCCGAGGCCTCACCATCGTCCTCCGCCTTGGTTCGCTCATCGCGGCGCCACCCTCTGGTGTTGTCAACATGGTCAACAACCGAGAGGAATAAGGAGATGACTGTACATGGTGAGGATGACATTAGGGACCCAGCAGCGCGCGCAGTAATTTTGTTTTTTCGGGACGGAGAAGGGTATCAACTGGGTTGTGCGAGACCCGTGGCCCGTCTAGCCTAGGCTTTTATTTCATATGTTTAGCACATGACCAGCCCAGTTTGTTTTTTTCCTTTCTGAAAATGGCTAGCCAGCTATTTTGTTTTTTGCAGAATAACCATCGTAGGCCTACTTGCTTTTCTACGCCCTGCTGGGCCGGAAATCTTTCAAGACAAGGAGGGATGCATTTTGCCCAGAAAATGGGCTATAAGTAATAAGAAATGGGCTATAAGTAATAATAAATGGGCTGTAAAATGAAAAAATACAGCAAACAGGCAATTAGTTCCAAAATACTGTTTTCTTTCGGATTTTGATATTTTAAATTTCATTGTTTTTGTGCGGGTAAAATTTCATTGAATTTAAATTAAGGTATATTTAGATTTAAAATTAATTTGAATCTGGCTAGAAATTTTGGGTTGTATGCTGTTTGGGACAGATTTAGAGGCTGACTTGTGGGTCTACTAGGTTGCGTGTACTTTGGCGTTGTCAACTTAGTCCACAAACGATTCTAGCAGAAGTGACCGTTGGATGTTAATCCAATGTCCGTGCTGCTCCTTCAATATCTGATCTTCTTGCTCCAGCCACCCAAACCAGCTCCGGTGGGACTGCCTGCTCCCGCCTCCCGTGGCCGGCTGTGCTGCCGCACAGGCCGCACCGCCCCACCCTACTTCATTGCTGGCCAGGCCATTCCTCACTCACCCACACCTCCTGTTATTTTCCGGCGACGGCAGCCAGACCAGTAAACCCTCGTACTCCCCACCGTGTGGGCAACCATTGCCGAGTCTTCCCCGGCTCCATGTCGTTCCCTTCCTAGGCCTCGCCGTCGTCCACCGCCATGGTTCTCTCGGCGCGGCCTGGTCAACGTGGTCAATGAACGACATCCATTAGCCGTGGACTGTACGCGCAAAATAATGATTCCTCCACCTGATAGTTGGGACCCACCGGAAGGGCCTCTATATTTTGCGAAAAAAACGTTCCCCCTGCTGACATGTCGGACCCACCAGCTATATCTTCGCACGCAAGGAAGTGCCTCCTTATTATGCACACAAAAATGAATACCCACCTGCTAGCTGGGACCCACCATAGTGGGAGGATGACTTGTGGGCCAACTAAGTTGACGGGGACGGAGGGCTTTGCCAACTTAGTCAATATGAACGATTCTAGCTCCAGTGACCGTACGATGTCCATCCAACGGCCGTAGTGCTTCTTCAACCTCGGGTCTTCTTGCTCCAGCCGCCCAAAGCAGCGCCGGTCGTGTCGCATGCTATTGCCTCCCGTGGCCGGCTGTGCTGCCGCGGAGGCCTCACCGCCCCTACTCTTCCCACCGTTGGCCAGGCCCTGCGGCGACGGCAGCCTCACACCGCAGCCGAACCAGTGAACCCTCGTACTCCTCTCCGCGCGGGCTTCCACTGCCGTGTCTTCCCCGGCTCCGCGTCATCCCCTTCCTAGGCCTCGCCGTCGTCCACCGCGGTGGTGCTCTCGGCGCGGCCTGGTCAACGTGGTCAAGGAACGACTTCCATCGGACGTGGACTGTATGTGGAGAGGCTGACAGCTGGGTCCACGACCGCACCAAGGAAGTGCCTCCTTATTACGCGGAAAATAATGATTCCTCCACCTGACAGCTGGGACCCACCGGACGGGCCACTGTATTTCGCGGAAAAAACATTTTCCCCTGACTGCTGGGACCCACCAGCTTCATCTTCGCACGCAAGGAAGTGCGTCCAGGCAAAAAAAACGATTTGCCCCCTGACTGCTGGGACACACTGGCTACATCTTCGCACGCAAGGAAGTGCGTCCGGGCAAAAAAAACGATTCGCCCCCTTGACTGCTGGGACCCACCAGCTACATCTTCGCAGGCCAGGAAGTGCCTGACAGTCGGGACCCACCTGGTCAAAGCGTACGTAGCGTTGTCATTCTGGTCGCGAACGTGTACGTACATACTGGTCGATGTAGAGGCGCGCACGTGTTGTAGTAGAGGCGCGCACGTGTCATAGTAGAGGCGCGCACGTAGCATGTACACGTACGTACAGCGGCCAGGGTGCAAGAAAGAAAATATGGCCACGTATGTGTACATACGGGCGGGGTCTCGAACACCTACTCGCGCATACGTACGGCCAGGGCTCGTGTACATGGCTTGGTCGGAACGGAGAAACAGCGTCGTCGTCGTGTTCATGGGGAGGCAACGGAATGCGTCGTGTTCATGGGGAGGCAACGGAATGCGTCGTGTTCATCGGGAGGCAATGGAACGCGTGGGAGCCAACCGGCTGGGTCGGAACGGAATGCGTGGTCGTGTTCATCGGGAGGGCTTGGACGGAATAGGCGATGGAAACGAGGCCTGGCATACCGCAAAACAGAGGAAACAGACCTTCTACGTTCGGAACGGGGTCCTGTTGATCGGGAGGGGTGTGGCGTACCGCAAAACGGAGGAAATGGACCTCCTACGGTCGAAACGGGGGTCCTGTTGATCGGGAGGGGTGTGGCGTAC
>NC_057796.1:241637306-241670931 GCF_018294505.1 Triticum aestivum | reverse complement strand
CCGCAACACTCACTGTTCATCCAATCGATCGGCTTCAGTTAGCACCACTAGCGAAGGAATCACTCGATCGGGTTCAGTTAACAGCCATCGATCGATCGCTCGGGTTCAGTAACGCGTAGCGTGCAGTGCAATCGCTCGGGTTCAGTTAGAGCCCAACGCCTCGCACACACGCGCGTACGTGTACGAGAGAAACGCGCATCGCTCGGCCCCCGACCTCCCACCATAACCGGGAACTCCCCAAAATTTTCCTCCCCCTCGCTTCTACCACGGTTTTTTCGTCATGGACGGCCCAAAGAATGTCATGCAGCTGCGTCTCCGGCCCGCGCAGGACGAAAAGCCCATTTTCTGTCATGATTTTTTGTCATAGAAGTAGGAGCCCACCACATCTATGATGATACCGGGTTTTGTCACAATTATCGTTATAGAAGTGTCATATGTATGACAGAAAAAAAATTCGTTCGGCCCAAAATGTCACGGATGTGTCTTTTTTTTGTAGTGTCTATAGTCACCTACTATGTGTTATGATCCGGCAACCCCAAAGTGACAATAATCGGGACCACTCCCGGTGATGACCGTAGTTTGAGGAGTTCATGTATTCACTATGTGTTAATGCTTTGGTCCGGTACTCTATTAAAAGTAGGCCTTAATATCCCTTAGTTTCCATTAGGACCGCGCTGCCACGGGAGGGTAGGACAAAAGATGTCATGCAAGTTCTTTTCCATAAGCACGTATGACTATATTCGGAATACATGCCTACATTACATTGATGAATTGGAGCTAGTTCTGTGTCACCCTACGTTATGATTGTTACATGATGAACCACATCCGGCATAATTCTCCATCATTGATCCAATGCCTATGAGCTTTTCACATATTGTTCTTCTCTTATTTACTTTTCTGTTGCTACTATTACAATCACTACAAAACCCAAAAACATTACTTTTGCTATCGTTACTGTTACTTCCATACTACTTTGCTACTAAATACTTTGCTGCAGATATTAAGTTATCCAGGTGTGGTTGAATTGACGACTCAACTGCTAATACTTGAGAATATTCTTTGGCTCCCCTTGCGTCGAATCAATAAATTTGGGTTGAATACTCTACCCTCGAAAACTGTTGCGATCCCCTATACTTGTGGGTTATCAAGACTATTTTCTGGCGCCGTTGCGGGGGAGCATAGCTCTATTCTTTGAGTCACTTGGGATTTATATCTGCTGGTCACCATGAGGAACTTGAAAGACGAGAAAAAAAAATTTATCCCTCAACTACGAGGGGAGGTAAGGAACTGCCATCTAGCTCTGCACTTGATTCACCTTCTGTTTTGAGTAAGCTTGCGACACCTAAACCTGCTTCTGCTATTAATTCTGATATGTCGAATATTATTGATGATGCCACTTCTGCTATGCATGATACTTATGATGAAACTAATTCTATGCTTGATACTACTGTGCCACTTGGTGAATTTCTTGATGAACAACTTGCTAGGGCTAGAGAGAACGAAATTATTGAAACTGATAATATTGATGAAAGTGATGATGAAGGCACTCCCAATAAATATGAATTGCCTGTTGTGCCTGAGGGCTATGTTATGGATGAAGAAACTAAAAGAGACTTTCTTGCTTGCAATGATAGAAGTGATCTTAAGAAATTATTAGCTAAGCTTAAACAAAAAACTCTGAATGCTAGAATGAAATATGATCCTGCTTATGCTACTTCACCTATCTTTGTTACTGATAAGGATTTTGAATTCTCCATTGATCCTGATATAATTACTTTGGTTGAGTCCGATCCTTTATATGGTTATGAATCTGAAACTGTTGTGGCACATCTTACTAAATTAAATGATATAGCCACCGTGTTCACTAATGATGAGAGAACCCGCTACTTTTATATCCTTAAAATATTTCGGTTCTCATTAAAGGGTGATGCTAAGATATGGTTTAATTCTCTTAATCCTGGTTGTGTGCGTAGTCCCCTGGATATGATTTATTACTTCTCTGCTAAATATTTCCCTGCTCATAAGAAACAAGCTGCTTTAAGGGAAATATATAATTTTGTGCAAATTGAAGAAGAGATTCTCCCACAAGCTTGGGGGAAGCTTCTCCAATTACTTAATGCTTTGCTAGATCATCCTCTTAAGAAAAATGAAATAGTTGATATCTTTTATAATGGACTAACCGATGCTTCAAGAGACCACCTCGATAGTTGTGCTGGTTCTGTTTTCAGGGAAAGAACACCAGATGAAGCTGGAATTCTATTGAATAATATGTTGACTAATGAAAATAATTGGACACTTCCTGAGCCAACTCCTGAGCCTACTCCTAAGCCAACTCCGAAGAAGAGGGGTGTTCTATTTCTCAGTCCTGAAGATATGCAAGAGGCAATCTATGAAAGAAAAGGGTATAAAAGCTGAAGATGTTAAGAATTTACCACCTATTGAAGAAATACATGGTCTTAATTTACCGCCTGTTGAAGAAATACATGATTTCAATCCATTACCTATTGAAGAAGTACATGGTCTTGATAACCCGACACAGGTAGTAAAGGTATATTCTCTCTATAGATTTGATGAAGGTGATATTCCTCACTATAAGTCTGCTAGACAATGCTTAGATGAGTTTGATAATTTTATTGTCAAACAAGAAAACTTCAATGCTTATGTTGATAGACAATTGAAATACAATTCCGATATGCTTGAACACTTGAGTGATTATATGTCTAGAGTTAAAGGTGAACTAAAACTTATTAGTAAACATGCTTCTATGGTCACCACTCAAGTAGAACAAGTACTTAAAGCTCAGAATGATTTGCTCAATGAATTGAATAGTAAGAATAATGATTTTGCTATTAGAGTGGCTACTAGAGCTGGTAAAATGACTCAGGAACCTTTGTATCCTGAAGGCCATCCTAAGAGAATTGAGCAAGATTCTCAGAGAAATAATGTAGATGCACCTAGTCCTTCTAAAAAGAAGAAAAAGAAAAATGATAGGACTTTGCATGCTTCTAGTGAACCTATTGTTGAACCACCCGAGAATCCCAATGATATTTCTATTTTTGATGCTGAGACACAATCTGGTAATGAACATGAAACTAGTGAAATTGTTAATGATGATGTTCACGTTGATGCTCAACCTAGCAATGACAATGATGTAGAAATTGAACCCGCTGTTGATCTTGATAACCCACAATCAAGGAATCAACGTTATGATAAGAGAGACTTTGTCGCTAGGAAACACAGTAAAGAAAGGGAGCCATGGGTTTAGAAACCCATTCCTTTTCCTCCCAAACCATCCAAGAAAAAGGATGATGAGGATTTTGAGTGCTTTGCTGAAATGATTAGACCTATCTTTTTGCGTATGCGATTAACTGATATGCTCAAAATGAATCCTTATGCTAAGTACATGAAAGAAATTGTTACTAATAAAAGAAAGATACCGGAAGCTGAAATTTCCACCATGCTTGCTAATTACACTTTCAAGGGTGGAATACCTAAGAAGTTAGGAGATCCAGGAGTACCAACTATACCATGCTCCATTAAAAGAAATTATGTTAAAACTGCTTTATGTGATCTTGGAGCCGGTGTTAGTGTTATGCCTCTATCTTTATATCGTAGACTTGATTTGAATAAGTTGACACCTACTAAAATATCCTTGCAAATGGCTGATAAATCAACTGCTATACCTGTCGGTATTGGTGAGGATCTGCCTGTTGTAGTTCCAAACGTTACTATTTTAACGGACTTTGTTATTCTTGATATTCCCGAGGATGATAGTATGTCTATTATTCTTGGAAGACCCTTTTTGAATACTGCAGGGGCTGTTATTGATTGCAACAAAGGCAATGTCACTTTTCATGTTAATGAGCATACGGTACACTTTCCGAGGAAACAACCTCAAGTTCATAGTATCAACTCTATTGGAAAAATTACATCGATTATTTCTGGAGGTTTTGAATTTCCTTCCTACTATCAAGAAGAAATATGAAATTCTTATTATTGGGGATGTGCACATCCCCGTTGAGGTAACATAGTGTTATTCGAAATTTCTCCAGTTCCATGTTAGTCGGAATGAGTTTGTTAACAAGACTTGATCAACCTTGTTAGTGGATTCCTTTTGATGAGCATGAGATGGATGAAGTTAGAAAGCACAACCTTCTGTACCTCCTTTTACTTTCTGTTATTTAGTTGAAATAAAGTAAAAATAGTATTTTTCTATCTGTTTTCTGATTTATTCGTGCAATATAAAAATACCGGAAAATAAAAGTTCTCCAAATGCCCCGAAATTGAAATATGATTTTTTCTGGAATAGTTGAGAATATCTGGCACTGAGAACACCGCAGGGGGAGCAAGCACCTGGCCACGAGGGTCCAGGGCGCGCCCACCCCTACAGGGCGCACCCCCTGCCTCGTGGGCCCATGGTGGCTCCCCTCCACTTATTCCTGCACCCACACACTTCTTCTTCCTCCCAAAAAAATCACCATCCAGCTCAAGCACGAGTTCTAGCTCATTTTGCTGCGATTTTCGATCTCCTTGCTCAAAGTACCTCTCTCGAAACTGCTTTGGGGGATTGTTCCTTGGTATGTGACTCCTCCAATGGTCCAATTAGTTTTTGTTATAGTGCTTTATTCATTGCAAATTTGTGCTGCCTAGGTGACCGTGTTCTTGAGCTTGCATGTCAAATTTATATGGTTCCAAGTAGTTCTAATGCATGATATAGTCTCTAGGCACTTGTAGGAGTAGTTGCTATCAATTTTGTTGAGCTTGGTTCACTTTTATTTGAAATCACTAAAAATTTCAGAAATTTTTCAGAGGAAAAAATATGCTTAGGAAAATGTACCATGGTGGTTCTTCAAGGAAACAAGGATCCAAGCTCGCAATGCGTGATGCTGATGATGAGCCACCAAGGGACGCTCCAGTGCGTCCTTGTGAATGGCCTTCAGAAGACTTTATGGATCGAGCGGGAATCAAGGAAGAATTTAACGCATATTTGCGTAACGCTGATCTTGTGAGCTTCGAGGCAGAAAAGTGTCGTCAGTACCACTATCTCACTAGTTCCTTTGTGAGGAGGTTTGAATTTTCATCTTCACGTAATTCTCAAACCGTCCTGTTTGATCTTTATGAAAATTCTTATACCATGGACTTAGAGGATTTCACCACTGCTTGCAAACTTCCACAATGGGGTAGTCCTAGTGAACCTCGCCAATCTGAATTTAGAGATTTTCTTGCTAGAATAACTGTGATGGAATCTAGAGATATAGCACAAGCTACTATAGGGAACATTCATTTTCCTGCTATACATTATTTCCCTCTCTTTATAGGTAGGTGCATAAATGGTAAGGATGAAGCATGTCATATGTGTGTCCCTGACCTCAGTGTCCTCAGGAGTGCTGTGTTAGGGTATAAACATTATAATTTGGGAGCCATCGTTGCACGTAGGTTGCATAATAATAGATTTAATGGAGATTTCTTTGGTGGAATTTATGCAACCCATTAAGCTAATTTCCTTGGTGTAACCATACGTGAGGATGATATTGAGTTGCCTCCTGCTTATTTGGATTATGAGGCTATGGTTCGTCATCATTTTGTTGAGAGGAACGATCAGTTCCTCCAGTACCGACTAATCTTTGACAGACGACGCACCTATCATGTCGCTCTCCCTGCTTCTACTTTCTTTCACTTTCAAGCAAAAGGGAGATATTTTATAACCAGAGAGGAGGCGGAAGAGTATAAGAGGAGGGCTGAGATAGCTGGCCTCCAAGCTGTAGCCCACGATGCAATAACTGCTGCATCTTAGTACGACCCCAACTATAACTTTGGATATCCGCCAGGCCAGCCGTGGCAATAGACCAACTTAGGCCAAAAGCCTAAGCTTGGGGGAGTACGTATCTCTCACTGACATTACATTATGTTTACACACTCATTGCTAGTTGTCGGTGCTCATACTCTTTCACTGTAATATCCATGCTAGTTTATTTTCCTTTTTATGCTTTCTTCTTGTGTGTTTGAAAAACTTTAAGAAAAAAAATTAGTTGTAGCTTTTAGTTAGTTTACCTTTCTTGCTGTAGTAGTAATAATTAAAAAGAAAACCCAAAAAGATTTCCCTTTCTTCTTTTGCTTGTTGGGAGCTTTCCCGTGTAAATAGTTTTATTTCTTTTCTTTTCTTTGGGGGTCGATAGGAGAAGACCATGATCAAATTGTTGAAGTGGCTCTTATATACAGTATTGTTGATTTAACCAAGATCCCATATTGCCTTGTCTTCTCTTGTTTATTGAATGCTCGCAGATTCCAGCTTAGTCCAATGCACGTCCACTATTATTATTATTCACATCGTTCGGTCATGCAAGTGAAAGGCAATAATGACGATATATGATGGATTGATTGAGATGAGAGAAGCCGGTATGAACTCGACCTCTCTTGTTTTTGTAAATATGATTTGTTCATCGTTCCTAATTCAGCCTATTATGAATAAACATGCTTGCAATGACAATTAGAGATTATAGTTACTTATGCCATGCTTAATTAGCTAGGAGCTCATAATGGTTTACCTTGCGTGCCAACATGCTATTAAAATGGTTGTGATGTGGTATGATAAGGTGGTATTCTCCTTTGAATGATTCAAGTGACTTGACTTGGCACATGTTCACACATGTAGTTGAAACAAATCAACATAGCCTTCACGATATTTATGTTCATGGTGGATTATATCCTACTCATGCTTGCACTCAATGTTCATTAATTTTAAAGCATGTTCATGACTATTGTCGCTCTCTAGTTGGTCGCTTCCCAGTCTTTTGCTAGCCTTCACTTGTACTAAGCGGGAATACTCCTTGTGCATCCAATCCCTTAAACCCCAAAGTTATTCCATATGAGTCCACTATACCTTCCTATATGCGGTATCTACCTGCCGTTCCAAGTAAATTTGTATGTGCCAAACTCTAATAGCTCATGAATCAACTAGGGTTGTCCTTATCTTCCATGTTAGGCGGGTTATTCTCAAGAGGAGTGGACTCCGCTCCTCACTCACGAGAAAATGGCTGGTCACCGGGATGCCCAGTCCCATGCTTTATGCTAATCAAATCAAAATAATTGCAAACAAAACTCCCCCTGGGACTATTGTTAGTTGGAGGCACTCGTTGTTTAGAGCAAGCCATGGATTGATGCTTGTTGGTGGAGGGGGAGTATAAACTTTACCATTCTGTTTGGGAACCGCCTATAATGTGTGTAACATGGAAGATATCGTCATCTCATGGTTGTTATGTTGACAATGAAAGTATGCCGCTCAAAATATTATTTATCTCTGTTTTAAAACCGAGCTCTGGCACCTCTACAAATCCCTGCTTCCCTCTGCGAAGGGCATATCTATTTACTTTTATGTTGAGTCATCACTCTCTTATTAAAAAGCACCAGCTGGAGAGCACTGCTGTCATTTGCATCCATTACTATTAATTTATATTGGGTATGACTATGACTAGATCTCTTTTACCATGAATTACAATGTTTAGTCAGTCCTTGATCTTTAAAGGTGCTCTGCATTTATGTTTAGCGGTCTCAGAAAGGGCTAGCGAGATACCATCTTGTTATATCATATCATGATTGTTTTGAGAAAGTGTTGTCATCCGAGATTTATTATTATTGCTCGCTAGTTGATTATGTCATTGAAATGAGTAAACATGAGACCTAAGTGTTATTGTGAATATGGTTAGTTCATAATCTTTGCTGAAAACTAGAATGCTGGCTCTACATATTTACAACAACAAGAACAAACAGAGTTTGTAAAAGTTTTTCTTTATCACTTTCAGTTTATCAACTGAATTGCTTGAGGACAAGCAAAGGTTTAAGCTTGGGGGAGTTGATACGTCTCCATCGTATCTATTTTTCCAAACACTTTTGCCCTTGTTTTGGACTCTACCTTGCATGATTTGAATGGAACTAACCCGGACTGACGATGTTTGCAGCAGAATTGCCATGGTGTTATTTATGTGCAGAAACAAAAGTTCTCGGAATGACCTGAAACTCCATGGAACTTATTTTTGGAAAATATTAAAAATATTGGCGAAAGAATCAAGGCAAGGGGGCCCACCACCTATCCACGAGGGTGGGGGGGCGCCTGCCCCCCTGGGCGCGCCCCCTGCCTCGTGGGCCCCCTGTTGCTCCACCGACCTCAACTCCAACTCCCTATATTCGTGTTCGGGGAGAAAAAAATCAGAGAGAAAGATTCATCACGTTTTACGATACGGAGCCGCTGCCAAGCCCTAAACTCTCTCGGGAGGGCTGATGTGGAGTCCGTTCGGGGCTCCGAAGAGGGGAATCCGTCGCCGTCGTCGTCATCAACCATCCTCCATCACCAATTTCATGATGCTCACCGCCGTGCGTAAGTAATTCCATCATAAGCTTGCTGGACGGTGATGGGTTGGATGAGATTTATCATGTAATCGAGTTAGTTTTGTTAGGGTTTGATCCCTAGTATCCACTATGTTCTGAGATTGATGTTGCCATGACTTTGCTATGCTTAATGCTTGTCACTAGGGCCCGAGTGCCATGATTTCAGATCTGAACCTATTATGTTTTCATGAATATATGTGAGATCTTGATCCTATCTTGCAAGTCTATAGTCACCTACTATGTGTTATGATCCGGCAATCCCGAACTGACAATAATCGGGACCACTCCTGGTGATGACCGTAGTTTGAGGAGTTCATGTATTCACTATGTGTTAATGCTTTGGTCCGGTACTCTATTAAAAGGAGGCCTTAATATCCCTTAGTTTCCATTAGGACCCCGCTGCCACGGGAGGGTAGGACAAAAGATGTCATGCAAGTTCTTTTCCATAAGCACGTATGACTATATTCGGAATACATGCCTACATTACATTGATGAATTGGAGCTAGTTCTGTGTCACCCTATGTTATGATTGTTACATGATGAACCGCATCCGGCATAATTCTCCATCACCGATCCAATGCCTACGAGCTTTTCACATATTGTTCTTCGCTTATTTACTTTTCCATTGCTACTGTTACAATCACTACAAAACCCAAAAACATTACTTTTGCTATCATTACCGTTACTTCCATACTACTTTGCTACTAAATACTTTGCTGCAGATATTAAATTATCAAGGTGTGGTTGAATTGACAACTCAACTGCTAATACTTGAGAATATTCTTTGGGTCCCCTTGTGTCGAATCAATAAATTTGGGTTTAATACTCTACCCTCGAAAACTATTGCGATCCCCTATACTTGTGGGTTATCACAAGACATTATGTCAAAGACTTCCATTGATCCGTTCACCAAATATATGGGGCTGCAAGGCTCATGCCTCACCCCATACCTTACCAGACTACTCACACATGGAGATCATATCATGAGAAGAAATCATTGAAGAACACATGTTGAGATTGATTGATTGCAATATGTCTTACAATAGATGCCTTGTGCGATGCATGATTACATGTATGAACTAGATGAGAGAGGGCTATGGAGGTGGAGATGGCTATGGAGGTGAAAATGGCGGCGGCTAGGGTTTGTGGATGAAGATAATGATGAATGGGTTGTGGCTGTGCTTGACGCTCCCCCTCTGCTCCGTCTGTTGACATTTCAACGGGGTCCCCATAATAAAACTTGTTCGGGTGGACGAGCTGCCTCGGTATCCATGCCAAATGATCACTCATGCAAGCGGTCGTGGTCGCATGGAGCACCGTCTTTTGCTCTAGAGTCCTTCTAATGCCTCCTGATGATTTGCTTCTTCTCCATTTTCCTTCCTTTCCTTTCTCCCACGTGATATCTTCCCTCTTTAGCCCATTTCATGTGGAAAAAATATTAAATAGAGGATTTGTGGAATCCTTTGCACTCATTAGTCATTAGTGGCAATATCGGGGCGAATATCTCTCTTTTAGTGAAAATATCGGTTTAAACAAGGTTGAAACGAGTGTAAAAGTATCACTCTTCACGGCCAGAGCCGTGCTCGTTGCAATCGTTGCGCCTGTCCTATCGGCCGTCGCGAAGTAGCTTCAACTCGTGGCAGTCCTCGGTGCTGTGGGAGTGAATGTTGTGGTAGGCGCAAAAGGGGCGCCCATCCTTCTTGGCCTCATCGTGGTCGCGTCCGCGCTTTTTCTCAGGCTCCGCCACAAGCATGATGGGGCCTTTGCGCTTGATGTCCCTGACCTTGGGCTTGGCAGCGTCGGGCTCCACGTCGGGGTTGTTGTGGGCATAGAGGCGGCCCTCTGCATCCCTGGAGCACCTGTCGGTGAGGTCGAACAGCACGACCACAGAGTCGATCTCATCGTTGATGGAGAGCTTCTCGAGCATCTTGACGTCTGTGGTGTTGGAGGAGAACGCGGCGATGCTCGCAGTGTCGGAGGCACGCGGGATCTTGTTGCGCACCTGGCTGAAGCGCTGAATGTAGTTGCGGAGGGTCTCGCCAGGGCACTCGCGCACAGCGCGCAGGTCGTTGAGCGTGAGAGGACGGTCGTGTGTGCCCTTGAAGTTGGATACAAACTGCTAGCATAGTTTGGACCACGAGTGGATAGGGAGGTTCATCAGCCAAGAGCACGTGGCGTCCTTGACGGCCATGGGGAACAAGTTTTCCATGACCTTGTCATCACCCTCCGCGGCCTAGATGCCAATAGTGTAGAGCTGCAGGACCTCCACGGGGTTGGCAGTGCCTTCATAGCGGGGAGGCAGCTTATGGCTTGAACTTCACGGGCCACACCACACACCGTAGCTCGCGAGTGAAGGCAAGGAAGACCCCGCTGTAGGAGATGATGCCGCCGGTGAGGGCGGCACGGTTCTGGCGGCCGGTCACGGCGACGTCCTGGATGGTGTGGTTCTGGCGGTCGCGCCGCTTCTTGATGAGCATGCGCACGTCAGGCGGTGCATGCTGGATGACCTGGCAGCTGGGGCCATGGTGGTGCGGTGAGGATGCGCGCACGCCACCGCGGTGCCCTACATCATCGTCAGCTGGAGGAGATAGAGGAGGCGCGTCGTGTCCTGCTCGCACGCCATGTGACAACAAAGGAGGTAGAGGGCGGGAAGGAGCCGGGCGAATGAGTCCTGGATTAAGGGCTGTCGGCCTGCTGTATATGGCCCGGATTGATGGGCCACTGAGGGGCCGAGCTATAGTGCGGATCCGTGACCGGATAAGGAATCTTCGGAGTCGTGGTGTGCCCTCCAAGCCAAGATTAGACATGATCTTTCCTTCCTTGTAACTGATCGCATGTAACCCTAACCCTACTGGTATCTATATAAACCAGAGGATTTTAGTCTTTAGGCTAGAGCAACATCCATCACCCCATCAACCTAGGGTTTAGCTCACCTGCTCTCGAGGTAGATCGACTCTGTAACCATATCATACATCAAATACAATCGATCAGGACGTAGGATTTTACATCTTTGAGAGGGCCCGAACCTAGGTAAACACCGTGTTCATCGTCCCTTGTTCCCCATCGATCCTAGATCCATAGTTCGAGACCCCCTACCCGAGATCCGCCGGTTTTGACACCGACGTTGGTGCTTTCATTGAGAGTTCCGATGTTGGATCGTCGTAGGATCGATGGCTCGCCTGATCGTCAGAGAGGGCATCAGCTCCGGGGACCTCTTTGTCCCTAGCCAACTCTTCGCGTTCGGTAGCATCGTGCTGCACGCCAACCCAACTGGTCATTTAGACCAAATCAACAATTTCGCCCCTGAGCACTGGATTTGATTCGGTAACTTGGAATACATCATGGACGCCCATGGCGATCTGGTCTTCACTAGATTTGCGACCTCCATCCATACCTCTATGGAACCTATTGTGCCCGCTCCGGAGTTCCCTGATCCGATCAATGGATCGAACTTAATCCTTCAGCCAGCCTCGAACTCAGACAGTTCTACCGTAACTGGAGACCAAGAATCCTTTTCGACCACGTCGGTAATGCCCGCCGAAGACCCAGCCTCAGGCCTCGAGATGGGAGCAATGTTCGGACTCCAAGAGTCACTCTTGGCCGAACGCTCTCACTACAAAAAAATACACTTCCGTGATGATACGTGTTTGTCACAGTAGGTCACGTTTTCTGTCATGCATGTACATCCATGACAAATTTATGACAGAATCAAGATAGTCATACCTGTGCTGTCGTAGAAGTGTTCCATGACATTACCAAAATTATCATCATGGAAGTGTCCACTTCCATGACGATAAATCGCGCGTCACAGAAGTGCTTTCGTCAAGGGTGACCGACACGTGGCATCCACCGTAACGGAACGCCGTTAAGCTATCGGGTCCGGTTTTGGATCCGATAACCCGTTAACAGCCCGGACCAATGGGGATTTTCCATGTGTAAAATCATCATTGGCCGGAGGAAACACGTGTTACCTCACCGTTGGGACATATGTCATCCACTCATTGGACAGGAGGCGCCTATGATAGGTCGACATGTGGCACGGCCCAACAGTGGCCCATTCCGGTGAAAAAGGCCGGCCCAGTAAAAAATAGCAGGCCGGCCCATATAAGGCCTACTTGTGTTAGGTCCATTTAAGCCCACGACCCATACGAGATGTGCCAATTTGGCCTGTCAACGGCCCGTTAAAGATTTGACACCATTGCAGCCCATCGTCAATTCGAGCCCGTTAACAGCCCGCTATATATTTGGGCTCAATATCGGCCCGATGAGATGTCGGCCTGTTAACGGCCCATTCAGTGGATGGGCCAATTTTCACGATGTACATCTTTCGGCCTTTTAGCGACCCATTTAAATGTTGGGCTAATTTCCGGCCCAGTGTGTCTTTCAGCCTGTTGACGGCCCATAAATCAGTTGGGCCATTTGTAGTCGGACCTGAGTTTCGGCCTTTTAGCGACCCATTTAAGTGTTGGGCCAATTTTTGGCCCGGTGTGTCTTTCAGCCTGGTGACGGCCCATATATCTGTTGGGCCATTTGTAGTCGGACCTGAGTTTTGGCCTTTTAGCGACCCATTTAAGTGTTGGGCCAATTCCCGGCCTTGTGTGCCTTTCAGCCTGTTAACGGACCATAAATGAGTTGGGCCATGTGTAGTCGGACCTGAGTTTTGGCCTTTTAACGGCCCATGCCCTTCATGGTCCAATACCAGCCCGGTTTCTCTTTCGGCCTGCTAAAGGCCCACAACATAGTTGGGCCATTTACAATACGAACTGACTTTCGGCCTCTTAGCGGCCCATGCTCTTCATGGTCCTGTACAAGCCCGCTCTCTCTTTCGGCCTACTAAAGGCCCACAGTATAGTTGGGCCATATGTAGCCCGAACTTAGTAATGGCCTGTTAACGGCCCGTGAAATCAATTGGGCCCACCTGTTGCCTGCTTCGATGTCAGCCTGTTAACGACCCGGGAGTTAAGTGGGCCGACCATTAACTTTCGGCCTGGTAACGGCCCATTAACTTAATGGGCCCACTAAAGTTCGTACATGTCTTTAGGCCAAATTAGATAATTTGAGCCCATTACGACGAGCAATTATGCACCGGACCAAAACCGATCAAGCAAAGGTACGGCATACAGGGAAAAACGTTGCACATCCAGCATATATTATAGGAAATTACATCCGCTGGGCAATCAAAGATTGATGCCAGTGCAAATAAATGAACAAAACCTAACAATCTACAATGTCACAATCTGCAACCTCAGCACGGATGAGGCCCATAAGCATGTGGGCAAGTTCTTGATGCTTTGCTACACTGTCTCTGAAAACATTGATCATTTGTTGTGTCGCACGACTCTGCACCTCTGATTCCTCCACCATTTCCATCATTCCTTCAGCCATTAATTGGTTCACAAACATACATTTTTTCGTTGCATTCGAGACAGAGGATACTAAACAGATTCAGGTGGCGATTTTGGCAGGCTTGTATTATTGATAGTGGAGAGTGTCTCAACCACTGCATCATAACATAAATTAGGAGGGGAACCAAACAGATTAATCATGAGTTATTGGCATATTACCTGGCCTAGATTTATTGGAAAGAAACAATGGGGTTGCCTTGCTGTTTTAGAGTTTGTCTTCTTATCTTCAGCAGCCTGCACCAAATTAACACACTAGCATTGCTATCATTGGCCAAGTCAGATAATAGGAAAGCAACATTGGCACAACGAACATTTGGGCAACTAGCCAACACCAAATTAACACAATATGGCATAGCTATCATCAGCCAGGTAAGGTAATACGAAAGCAACATTGACACAATGAATGAATGGGCAACCAGAGCAGCACTACAATTCCGAAATGTGCATGATATGAGATAGTACACTCATGCAGCTCAGTATGCAAAACTACCAGGAAGTTTTCTTTACAAAAACCAACATTGGCGCCTTTAACATTTTGCTACAACTAATTTTAGATCAGATAAAGGATGGGTTCACGCCGATTAACAAAATACATCCTGATGTAAAAATATAGTGATATACAACAGGTACTTACATCAGCATTGGAGCACAGAGAATTCCCGCAAGATATTTTCCTCGAATACAATCCCAATGAAGGAAGTCTTCTATCATTTAACCTTATTTTCTAAAAGAGAGATTGGTAAGAAAAATGTAGAAAATATGATCATAATGCTATAAAATTTCATGATGCGAGGATACGCACACGCTTCTTAGAATGGAGTTGACATTCTTTTGCTAGACTGGAGCGGACTAGTTCTTTGGCCACTGGAATCTGCTTATTATCAGTGGGAGTTGGGTTTCTCTGTGCTAGAGCAGTATCTATGAAAAATGGAGTTGGTTTATTATCTCCTGGCGTTTGGATCTTTGCAAAGACCTGGTTTGTAACCCTTCAGATTCTAACATAGCCATCTTCCCCTTGCATGCCTTATATAGAAGAATGGTGCTTCAATTATAAAACATGCTACAGCAGAGATGGAATAAGTACTGAAGAATAGAAAGGCATGACATATTGACATGGATTCCCTCCATCCGGAAATAAATGGATGGGTCTAGGCGTATTTTAGTTCTAGATACATCCAGTTTGATCCATTTCTGCGACATGTAATCCGGATGGAGGGAGTATGATGTAAGAGCTAGGGATACGACAGGACAACAGAGTAAAAAAACACTAAAAACCCACTGCAGAACCAAAGTAATCAAACCCATTGATATGAGATAGTACACTCATGCAGCTCAGGATGCAAAACTACCAGGCAGTTTTCCTTCCAAAAATCAACATTGTGGCCTTTAATCATACATTTTGCTACAACTAAATTTAGATCAGATAAAGGTTGGATTCACGCCGATTAACAAAATACATGCTGATGTAAAAATATAGTGATATACAATAGGTACTTACATCTGCATTGGAGTACAGAGAATTCATGCAAGAATCTTTCCTCACAGACGATACCAGTGCAGAAATTCTTCTATCTGTTAAGCTTATTTTCTAAAACAGAGATGGGTAAGAAACATGTAGAAAATATGATCAGCATGCTATAAAATTTCATGATGCAAGCATACGCACACGCTTCTTAGAATGGAGTTGACATATTTTTGCTGGACTGGAGCGGACTATTTCTTTGGCCACTGGAATCTGCTTATTATTAGTAGGAGTTGGGTTTCTCTGTGCTGGAGCAGTATCTATAAAAACTGGAGTTGGTTTATTATATCCTGGCGTTTGGATCTTTTGCAAAGACCTAGTTTGTAACCCTTCAGATTCTAACATAGTCGTCTTCCCCTTGCATGCCTTGTATAGAAGAATGGTGCTTCAATTATAAAACATGCTACAGCAGAGAGATGGAATAGGTACTGAAGAATAGAAAGGCATGACATATTGACATGTATTCCCTCCATCTGGAAAAAATGGATGGGTCTAGGCGTATTTCAGTTCTAGATAGATCCTTTTTTATCCATTTCGGCAACATGTAATCCGGACGGAGGGAGTATGGTGTAAGAGCTAGGGATACGACAGGACAACATAGTAAAAAACACTAGTTGAATGTAAAACTGTATGCTAGTGGAATACGTACAGAGAAAACTAAGGCAACATACACGTGTATGATTGGGAAACTAAGATGGCATTGCAACAGAGCACTAGAACAACACTTCAATATAAAAAAACATGGTATGGTAGACAGATGAAGTACATACTGATGAATAACAATGCATAAGATATTCAGAAGCATGATGTCCAAATTAAGCAGATGGCATTGCGATAGAGTAGAATGACAATACTTGAATTTGAAAACATGTTATCATGGATGGAATAGGTACTGAAAAACAGGAAGGCATGACATATTTACATGCATGATCAGCATGCTAAGCACATGGCATTGCAACAGAGTAGATACTCTCCAGGACATTATATGCATGTTGTACCCATATCATGGGCCAAGTTAGAGCAAGGACCTTGTGGGGTGACGAGGATTCAACATCTTTCTGCAAGTCTTCTGAAGAACTGCCTTACATGTTCCATCATATTGGGTATCATTAACATCAAGTTTATTGGCCTTGACATTGCTCCATGAGGTTCTTATGGATATATCAGTGTGTGCAATTATATCTGACATGCATGGAAGACAACTAGTAGTTAGATTTATGTAATGAGTGCATGTAGGAGACGACATAAATAGTAGGATTGGGGTTAACTAGCAGCAACAGGTCTCAAAAACTAAAGGGAGAACACAGATGGAAGCTACAGAATTTTTATCGTTTGTACTCGAGATTAACTAGATGGCACACAAAAGTATTAAAGAACAACATAGGTAATACTAGAAGTGGTATAATACTATAATCACCAGCCTGTCGGATAGCATTGGCTGATGGATGATAACTATGGAACAGCGTTACCTAAAGAACAAGTATCTTAGCTGAACTATGGAACAACGTTAACTCCTGAACAAGACCCGTAAGAGATCAGCATGAATATATAGTGAAATGTGATAATCTATTTTCCATGCTTATATGAATAACAAAGCCATAAATGTTGCACACAAGTAAGATGAGGGTACAACCTATCTGGCCACCATCCATAGGAGTGAGCATCATGTTGCTGACTTGTCGATGGCCCTGCAGTTGTTGTGGTTGTCCATGTCGGGCACGCGCATTCGATGTAAGGAACTGTTGAGTGGGGACTATAGCTCCCTTCTGGTGTATGCTTCCCTTGTTGGAGCAGCTGCGGTGAGTCGGAAGACGGTGTGGCTGAAGATGCAGATAACGCATAATGTTAAGAACGACACATCTCTTTGATCTGAAGAAATACACTAAGAGAACAACAGCAAGGTACGAGAGTGGTCACACGTCTGTTGACTGAAGACTAAACTGGGGTCACACGATTTTATTTTATTTTGGTACTGTCCGATCTACGCCGGATGGCTTGATGGCCGTCTTGTGCCTCCCGGCTAACACTGTTAGGAATCTTCCCCGAAGAGCCAGCGACCAACGGCAGAGCAGCTTGCCTCCATCGTCCATGGCCCCGGCCAAAACCCCGCTCCCCGCCCCACCGCACTGCCGTGGTTGCGCCGCCCCCAGGCCAATCCACAAAGACTTCCCGTCATCCAGATCCGGCGGCGACAGTACCTTCAACCCACGCAACTCTAAGATAGCCATCTAAGCGCTGCCTCCACGGCGAATTTGCGGCCCCGCACCCTTACGTTAGACACCAGCCAACCGGCAGCCTAGGAGCTCCGCCGCCTCGAGGGGTGCTGCTTCCCGTTGGGAATCGATTGGCCCAGAATAAAAATTTAGACAACTGACGCCTAAATAAACTGATTTGAGATGAGGGTGTGACCTATCTGGCGGCATGGTGAAGTAGGCAGGTCCAGCTGCCGAGTCGGTGATGCCGGCGCGGTTGCGGTGGCCACCGGCGGCACGGAAACAGCAATGTCGGGACGGTCGACGGCTACGGGGAAGCAGTGTTGGGACTCTGGACGGATCCGAAGTTGGAGCCGCTCCGGCGCCGTGAATCGGCTCCGGTACGGTTTATGCGGCCGTCATCGACGCAGCTCCAGCAGCACGGAGTAAGAGGCACACGGCCTAGTGCACGACGGCAAATGGACAGCGTCTCCGGCATTAGGGAGGAGGGCGGCTGTGAAATTGGTGCGGTGGGGGCGCCATGGAGGAGGGGCTGAGGTTTCGCAGCTCAGGAGAAGGGAGCTTCCGGGGAGAAGGTGATTTGGCGCCCACGAAGTATGAATGGGGGGGAATTGGGAGGGGAGTGGAACCATGTTTTACGGACGCATTTGTCTGAAATGTGAGGGGGGTTACAGTTCTACCCCTTCCTTTAGGCTTCTCGGCTTGGGTCTGTGTACTGAGGGTCGGGGATAGTAAAGTAACTTTGCTTCTCGCCAAATAGTGGGCGGGAGAAATTTCGGGCGAGGAGGGCGTGTTTTGAAATATAGTGGGCGCGAGCGATTTCGGGTGAGGAGAGCGTGTTTTGAAATAGTGGGCGCGAGCTATTTCGGGCGAGGAGAGCGTGTTTTGCCGACCATGGTTTATGAATTATTCGGCACATGTCATTTCGGCTAAGGAGAAGGCGCGCTTGGATGAAGTTACGAACCTACCCTCGATGTACAACGGGCCAATTAATGTGTCTCCCACATAGGATGGTAATTTCGCGTCTCCCATTTATTTGCTCGGGCGAATTCCACCGAGCAGAGGATGTTTAACGGTTCGTTCAAAATTTGGGAGAACGAGCATCCACGTCTACCTTACCAAGTCGATTCGAATCAAATTTTGAAATATTAGCTTGCCACTTCTTTTTTAGATGGAGAGATGATGCTAGGGAGTAATGTGTTTTTACATGCTCGTTGCTAGAGATTTACTATATGACAAATAGTTGAGCCACTCAAAAATGGGAATCAAAGCCCAAAATGAAATATCCCGATTCAATGAAATAGCTCGTTCACCAGGTCAAAATAGTGAACTAAATCCAAAATTGAACACCTCAATCGAATAGCATGTTGTACAGTATTATAGTACTCCATGAACATGTTGAAAGTCAAATTAATGAACTTGTTTGATATACGCATATATCCGTTCATGTGTGGGTTGTAGACAACATGTTCTCCAATTTAAATATTTGAATGCAAGTTTATATCGAAACATGGTTTATATCAGTCTTTGATGCATAAAACGCGACCTCCCCCTCTCCCGGACTCCTGCTCTCTCTCTCTCTCTCGCCGACGATCTTCAATTTTGTCGCACGCATCCAACACACAAACCTTGTTGGTCCCTATCGCTTTCTCTCCATCTCTCTCTCTCTGTGTGTGTGTGCGTGGGGGGGTGTCTTTCTAGTTCGCATGCATATATACTCCATTTATAGGTCTCTCTCGCACACTATGTATGATTCTCTAGTCCAAGCTAGGTATCTTGGGTGCACTCATCGTACGCATACAAATTCCTTGGCTCGTTGCCCGTAACTCTCTCACGCACCACTCTGTCATCTCGGAGCTCTTCCCCCTCTCTCTCAAACTCTCCATCTACCTAGGTCACACATACACATGCATATCTCACTCGCACTCGATAGGCCCATCTAAAACTCTATCTCTCTCCCTCGTTCTCTCTCCATCTCACACGCACACACGCACAATCTCATGCCTAGATAGCCAAGTATGATGGTCTCTCACTCAATTGTAGGCACACACAGTCCCCCCTATATGTATATGACTAGCTAATCTTATTCTCCATCACAAACATGTGCATGGTCTAAGTCGATTTCTGTTGGGGCATCTTTCTATCACGCACGCACCTACCTCGATCTCCCACCCATATAGTCCCCTCACGATCTCGAGGGGGTCTCTCTATCACAAACACACCCTCTCGCCCTCCCCATGCGTCCATGTTCTCCATGTGTCCCTCTCGACCTTTGTTCCTCGTTGGCCAGACCTCTATTGGACATGTGCTATAGGGGTGTCTCTCTCCGTTGCAAACAATCACACACTAGCTATCTTCGTGTATCTCCTTGCCTCGCTTTTTTTATCTCAGAGATGCATGCGTGATATGTTCGCCTAAGAAACGAAAAAACACTCTCGCTCTCTCTAATTTATCGTTTGTTGTCACTTTCTCTTTCACACACATACTCTTTTTGCACACTTACTCATTCTCCTTCACACGCACTTGATCCCTCTCGACTTAGGCACTCTCCTCGGTCCATAGAATATTGATTTATTGAAAAGTAAAACATCACAAAGTTTGACCATGTACGTGGAGAAAAACAATTACATCTAGAACGGCAAACATATACCATTAGATTCACCATGAGATGTAGTTTCGTATGATGTATCTTTGGTATTGAAGATATAAATAACATTTGTGTAAACCTGATCAAAGTTTCCAAAGTTTGACTTCTAAAAAAATTACATGCACTGCATTATCGAGCGGATGGAATATCTCTTTCCCCCTCTCAGCTATCTGACGCACCACTCAGCCTTATCGGGGCTCCTCAATCTCTCTCAAACTTTATATCTCCCTGGTTCACACATACACATGTCTCGCTCGCGCTATACATATAGACCCATCCAACACTCTCCGCCCTTGTTCTCTCTCTATGTGACACGCACCCCCTAATAAGTACCATAATCCCTCACTCCATCATAGGCGCAAGCACTCCCCCCCTAAGTATGATTATCTATCACTAGCCATCAGGAACACACGTATTGTCTCCTTCCATCCATACGTCTATCTCGATATCTCTCGGGGTATCTTCTATCGCGCACACACCTTGTCACTCGATCTCCCACCCATGTAGTCCCATCACGATCTCCAGGGGATCTCTCTATGAAAAACATACACTCTCTCCTCCCCATGTCTGCATTTTCTCCGTACGTCTCTCTCGACCTCTCTGCCTTGTTTGTCAGACCCCTCTTGGCCATGTGCTAGGGGTCTTGCTCTCTCGGTTGCAAACAACCACACACTATCTCCTCACCTTGCTTCCGTTGTCGAAGATGCATGTGTGATATGTTTGCATAAGACACACGTTTTTTCTCGAACTTTATCGAGTGTTGTCCATGTCTCTTTCACACACGCACACACACTTTTTTCACTCACTCTTTCTATTTCACTCTCTCTCTCTCTCTCTCTCTAGTTAGGGACTCTCTCACGTCCATAAGCATATGGATGTTTTGAAAAGTCAAACCTCAGAAAAGTTTCACCAGGTATATGTGGAGAAAAACATTTACATCTGGAAAGATCATTAGATTCATCACAACATGTACTTACTTCATACTATCATTTATCTTTGGTACTGTAGATATAAGTAATTTCTTTATAAACTTGGTCAAAGTTTCAAAAGTTTGACTTTTAAAAAAATGTTGGAACTACATTATCGAACGGAGGGAGTTGCTCTTTCTCTCTCTCTCTGCTATCTCTCACGGGCCTTCCCTCTCACACGAACACTCTATACCAACGGATTATACGCTCACTGTGTCAGCGTATTGCTCCATATATTGTTTAGTTGACCGGTCAACCAGTCCACATGCTGCCTTGTCAGCTCGTGTTCTGTATCTTCGTGTGCTGGCCCATGTGGCAGTGGGTGAAAATAAGTAAACTAGAGGCCCATCTGACACGCGGTGAAGTAAACAAAGTTGAAACCACTCGGGGTAGCACCCCGCACGCTAGTAAATTGAGGGCGCATTGAGGACACACTTCTTCCGCGTGGAGGACGCACTCGCGCACAATTCACCACTGCGCGGCGGCATGCACAGAAGGACGCACTCGCGCACACCCAGCACACAACACACACCAGCACAGGTGTACACCGGCGTCGCTGCCGGTTGAGATGGACGGCGAGGCAGCCAACAAGCGGAGGCGGCTCGAGCCAAAACCGCATCCGGCGAGCCTGGACTTCATCAGCAGCCTCCCCGACGACATGCTGCTCGTCATCATCGGCCTCTTCCCCACCAAATCTGCCGTGCGGACCGCCCTGCTCTCCCGGCGGTGGCGCCCCCTCTAGCGCCGCATCCCCCTCAACCTCACCATCGACAGCTGCCTCTGCGACGGGGATTGCAAACGCATGGCCGCAGTCTCCAAGATCCTTTCATCGCACCCTGGGCCAGCCAGATGCCTTGACATCCGCATGTTCGGTACCAACTGCAAGGTCCAACCCAAGTTCGACGAGTGGTTCTTATCCCCCGTCCTAGATCAGCTCAAGGAGCTCAGCTTTGAAGCTAGACGATGTCGCTCTCTGCCGCCGTCCGCGCTCCGCCTCGCGCCAACGCTGCGCCGCGCCAGCTTCAGCTCCTGCTATCTTCCCCAGATTAATGCCGCGCCCGCCCTTCTTCTCCCTCAACTCAAGCAGCTCGACCTATTCGACGTTTTCATCTCGAAGAAGGCTATGGAGCACCTGCTCCGCAGCTGTACTGTGCTCGAGTACCTTCGTCTTGAGCAGATCCACGGGTTCATTAGCCTCCACATCGCCTCGACGAATCTCCGATGGATTTATGTGTCTTGCTGGCCCCGCAACAAGACATCAATTGGGAAGAGATCACTTCAGCTGTTCCATGTTATGGTCATTGAGAATGCGCCTTTCCTTGAGAGATTGCTTGTATCGGATCTAGAAGGTCCAACAAAAATTAGGGTCATTGACGCGCCGAAATTGACAGCGTTGGTGCACTCGTCTGCTAATTTCTCTGAACTCTTTATTGGATCCGTAATCGTTCAGGTACGACACTCATCTTCTTCTCTGTCTTCTTGAAATTCACATTTTTAAATTTCTTCTTGATGTATTTATGACCGTCTTCCAGAAAATGATTCCCACAAGCTTGACCCAGTCTATGCGCACAGTGAAGATCTTGGCAATAAAATCTATCGGCCCCAATCTAGATCAAGTTGTTGGATTCCTTACATGCTTTCCATGCACGGAGAAGCTACTCATCGAGGTAAAACTTCTTTCCTATGAGTAAACGGTAATCACAACGTAGCTCAAATTTTTCGTAATTTTCCCAAATTACGATGACAAGTGTAGTGTTCAAAACTGCATCTACGCACTGCACCGAAAGAAATGTTTTTAGTATTTTTTCTCACATGATCACCTGCATCGTTTTTGTTGTTGTACTACTATAGTAGCCTAGGCTAGTCATAGTGGAAAGTAACTTAGACTACTGCAGTAACTCTATGGTTACCCTAAGAGCAAGTACTACCTCCGTCCTGGTTTACTCTTCCTATTTTGTAGTATCAAAATTTGACCATAGATTTAACTGACAAAATGTTAATGCATGTCACTAAGAACTATATCGTTGGATTCGTATTTGAACATAATTTCAAATGGTGTAATTTTTAGTGACATGCATTGGCATTTTCTTACATAAATATATGGTCAAAATTTTATACTAAATAAGAGGTAGTACAAAAGTGGGCTATAACAGCCCCACACTATGTAGGCCAAAACACGTGCCAAATTCACTTGTGATGCATTTGGCATCGATGCCCCTCCATTGCTCACCTGGTGCCCCAATCTGGATCACCTACTTTGCCCCGATGCCAAATTAACTCACGCAATGAAAAAACACTTGCGTGGGAGAGAGATAGGACTGAGGCAATAAGAAAACACTTGTTTGGGAGAGTGAGAGGCTAGTGTAGTTGGTTTGATTGATTTGTTTATACATGTGGGTCTGTGTGCACAACGGTGCCAACTCTCTCACATCGCGAGAGCGGTGCCAAAATCTTTTGATTTGACATCGATGCATATTATGTGGCATACTTTCGCGAAATATGGCATCGGCCACATAGTGGAAGGCAACAAATGCCCAAGCTCTTCACGTACTCCTAGGTAAATGAGAGGAAAGAGAAAGAGAGAGAGAGTGAAAAAATATCACTAGCCAGTCAACCCTATCGTATGAGCGAATGATATTGGTACCTCTTGATGACACGGCAATCTTATACAGCCAGCTGCTCTAATATGTTCTCTTCTTTTGCAGATAAAAAAAGACCCGAAAGTGAAAAATGTGTTGCACTATAACAATCTCATCGAATGCCTTGATCTCCATGTTACAGAAATTGATTTGATCGACTACCGAGGCAGCACATCTGAGATTAAATTGGCCAGGTTCTTTGTTCTGGAGGCAAGTGTGCTCAAGGTAATGAGGTTCGGCGTTCTCTGGCGCAACAATGAATGGCGTGCTGATCACCGCGAGCGTCTAAGCCTAAATGACAAAGTCTCCGCAGAAGCTGAATTTGTTTTTGAAACATCAAGTCGCCAGAGACTCGAAAACTTATTTGCCCATTAGTGACTTGTCAGGGCGGTGGATTTTAGTTTGTATGATAATGCTGCATCCACCTAAAGTAACGAAAGTTCTTACGTAAACTTCCTAGTAATTCCCTCTTCGTAGGTGCAGCATTACTCCTAACATTTGTAATATCAGTTTGAAACTTGTAATATTGCCGTGCCCTATTCCTGCATTTTCAAAATCCTGCGAATCAAATAGGTCCTGAGTTGGTCATGGTGTTGTGCCTGCCATCTTTCACCAATAGCCATCGGATCTAGATCTGACGCATACGAACCAAACTTCTCCAGTTTTGCAAAAAGATGCTCGCACTTGTTCCCTATTTACAAACAACTCCTTGTCTCTCACAATCAGCCTTATCTCCTCCCCACCACATCTAGAAGGCCATGGAAAAATCTGGCGCGATGGCCGCTGCCGGCGCCGTCCACCCCCCAATCTTGGTGTTCCGTGCAATGCACGGGCATCTATGCACGGGTAATTATGTCGAACACGGCTAGTTGTAAGAAGGCTAGGTATACAGCCATGATGATAGTGACTGCGGATGGTGAGGCTGACTATGGTATGCCTAACACGGCGCCTATACTCAGGTGTCATCTCCGGCGTAGGGTCTTGTCACTTCACTGTGAGGAGCAGCACGTAATAATTTGACCAACGGGTACTACAGTGCTACTACATTGGTAGTACTACTACTACTAGTACTAGCACCACCGTCTGGATTTAGTAGTACTACCACGTCCATCTGGATTTAGTATTTGACTAGCAATATCTAGTAATGCATGTCACAAAAATTGTACTACTCCCTCTATAAATAAATACATGGTGTATTGTTTTATTCCTATCGGCAAGATAACTTAATGTCTTTTGCTACTTAATAGGATTACATGCAATGAACTAACCACTGCATGTGATGTTTGGTAGTCTCAAGTCATTGAAAGCATGCACGGGCATGGAGGGGGACGCAGCTTCATCGACTTACTGCACCTGCCTTTGGGTGTATGACACGTGGGCCCAACGGGTGGCTGGCCAATTTGTCATACAGCCAAAGGCAAGTGCAGTAGAGGGGCAAGGAGTAGATGGCCAACACGCACGTGAATTTAACGCAGTCTGCACTTCTCATATAAAGGTTCCCGCCAGTCCAATCGACCAAATCCTACGCACCTACGCACCCAAGGGCAAGAGTGATCACTCCAATTGCAAGATCAGTTGACTAGAAGCTAGACCCATGGAGGCGATGAGCGCGAGCATCAGCCGGCTGAGCCAGATGGTCGACGACGTCGGCCTGCGGCCCGGCACCGAGGAATGTCTCCAGGTAGTGCTTGAGGCCACCAGGGCGAGGGGCCGCCTGGACGATAGCTTCATCTCCTTTTTCGACGAGGTCCTCGTCGGCTTCCTCGACAAGTTCACCATTGTCAAGAAGCTCGCGAACGACCTTGACGTATGCCTCCAGCCCACGCACCCAGGCTCTGTGATGCCTGCCACGCTCAACAGACTCTATGGTGACAACCTCTTTGACGCACTGGTGGCCCTGCGACTGCCCGCCGTCACGCCGGAGAATGTCTACCTCGAGGTCGCGCTCGCCGCGCAGCGCCTGGCGCAGCAAGACACCATCGACATAATCACCCACGTCTACGCGCAAATCGTCCATAAGGACTACTACATGCAAGAGGAGGATGATAGGATGCTGGCCTTCTTGGACCACAGGGCAACCTTGGACGGCATTGTTCAGAAGCACGTTGAGCTTGCCGCCAACGCCGCTGCTCCTCACACGTCGGTTGGTGACCCGGTGCACTAGGGCGTGAGGATGTCGTTGATGGATCCGTATGTATCTTTATCTTCGTCAAATCCATGTAGTAGTATATGGTACTACTAGTAATTATCTTACCTTTCGCATCAACTTCATAATTTTCCTACATACTCCATGCATGAACCGCGCCAGAACCAAACTTCTCATTACTCTAGGGAAATCATTATTTATATCTATCGGTCGCGCCATGGAGCAGAACCAAATTTTACAAGTTACAAGTTCAAAAGGAAAAGCCTGCCGTGTCCGCGTCACACCCCGACACGGTTGGTCTGGCATGCCGCTCAAGGGGGAATGCGTGCTGTGTTGCATTTTCACTTACAAGTGGGACCGCGGTTGAGCAAACCGACTATCGGCAAACCCCCACCCCGCCCACCACGCGATGGCTGAGAAAACAGGAGGGAGAAGAGATGGCTATAGCACGAACTCCAAGAAAATTGGTGTCGGATGGGACTCGTGTGGGTGGCATGTGTCGTACTGCTAGACATGAATGCTAGTTATGGCCCATGCCACCCCACTATATCGAGGTGCTGGTTACGTAGAACAAATTTCCTGGAGTCCGTGCTCAGCCCTCCTCTATCTCTCTTCTCAGCCAGCCAGCAGACGCGCGGAGCCCATCGTCTGTTTGCTCATATGCGGTCCCACATGTCAGTGAAAACACAAGAGGACCCACTGAACCTGCACATCTTTCACCCCGACGTGCTGGTGATGAAAAACAAATCCAATAAAGATCTTCGGTGGCCGCTTTTGGAGTTACTCAAGAGTAGTAAGATTCTATTTACAGTTTAACCCAAGATGCACATCATGTGGCTTCAACTACCACTCTATTTTCTTGCATGACACGACCTGGATGCTGGATGTCCCACGTGTCGTCAAAAGGAGAAAGAACTCGACCAAATCTTCGGTTGTGCTCTCGAATTAGACTAGTTATGCTAACTTAAATTTTATTGTGTAGAATGGATGCAAGTTTTGGTATTGGGAAGAAGAGTACAATGATATATCGATAGAGTGCAATTTAGTAGATGTTCTAGCACTTTTAGCTAGCATAGAGGCTAGAGATGAGACTAGTGCACTTGTTGATAGAATAGAGGCTAGACACGTCTACTTCTTTACACTCGAAGAAGAAAGAAGCACGCAAGATCGAGCCTCCGCAGATCAACAATGAATGCATCGAGAAGGCACTAATCCAACTTACAGGAGCAGTTATGGAAGTTGGATATCTTCTAAAATGTATTCTTGTGGTTCTTGTTTTCTTTGGTCTTGCTTTTCTAGTCAAAATTTTGGTGATGTATTTCCATATACCAAAAAATCAATGATGAAAAAAAGATATGTGTTTGCAAAGAAAAATGTACGCGGCTGGGATGCGTCCGCGCGTTCGGCGCACGGCCACCGCATCCGACAAATGGCCCGGACACGAACCCATTGCCCTACCCAAACGGACAGAATCTGGGCAAAACGGAGGTCCGTTTGGGGTCATGCGTTGGAATTGGCCTTACAAGTGGGACTGCAGTTGAGGAAACCGACTATCGGCAAACCCCCACCTCGCCCGCCGTGCGATGGCTGAGTTAGAGAAATGACGAGGTTGAACAGATTGCTATAGCACGGACTCCAAGAAATATGGTGTCAGATGGAAGTCGTGATGGTGGTGTGTACCGTACTCCTGGACGTGAATGCTTGTTCTGGCCCATGCCACCCTACTACTCCTACTACTTATAGTAGTAGTATCGAGGATTCAAGGTGTTGGTTACGTACAACGAACACATTAACATATGGCCCACCTCACACTGTGGCCAAATTTCCTGGAGTCTGTGCTAGGTTAAAAAGTGTTCTTTGTGAGGATGGGTGGCTGGTCTCAAGTTTAAAACTTGTTGTATTATGTACGTAGACGTAGAGATAGTGCAGCATGAGAAGCTAGTACAAATAGTGTACTATTGTTTATTGGCCTCATCTGATAACCTGTTGCACCGTTGCAGCACCCACTCAGAGAAGCGACTCGAAAGCCATTCATAAATTTAGTAAGTTTATCACAGGCATATCATTTTATTACATACAACAGGTCATCAACCCACAACGACAACGAGGATACATTATAAATACTAAAGTTTTCATCACACAACAAATAACAAGCAATGAAATGAACTTCAACTCAACCAATCCTCGGCATTGGAAACGCTTGCTTTGAACCACAAGCGATTCTCTGGGAAGAGCCAGCTACTGTCAATCTCGAGACCAACGCAGGACTGATCATCCAGGCTGATGCGGCCTACTATATCACGACCAGGGTAGGGAACCACTGCAATGTCCAACGTATAGATACAGTTGCTTCTCATAAATAATAGTAACGTTGTGTCAACAGCAGTTGGATTGCCTTTCACCATCACTGGATAGTTTTGTCCAAGGAAGAGCGAGTTTGCTCCAAGACTATCAATAGTGTACCAGGGAGAAGGTGTTGGTGCTAGCACACTAGTATCCATCCCGAATACCATGCAACGGGTGTTGGAATAGGTCCGGAGAGTGCGACCATGGGAGACAACACCTGCTCCCTTGGTAGTAACATCAGCAATGGGCTGTATACAGACAAGAAGTGGTGATCCATTGGAATTAGTTGCCAGCCGCCAGTGAGCATATGGGCCCTGCTCGTCCTCATGCTCGTGATCATCACCATCGTCATCTCCCCCTTGGTTATAAAATTTTTAAAGTATAGGTGGTGGAATGTTCACAGGACCTTGGAAACACAAGAAGAAGGTTAATTAGTAGAGAAGGGAAACTTGCTAACTCGCATGCATGTGGATGAAACAATTATAATTACGGAGCAAGACAAACGTACCGAAACTACGAGGATCCCATGCAAAAATAGTGCCACGAGTGGTGGCAGCAAACACATGACCCTCGTATTCAATTGCATCACAGTACACATCCGTGTATAGAAACTGATTTTTGAGCAATATCCATCCTGTCGAACCACGAAGGACGGCAACAAGCTTGTCGAAGATAGCAACAACTTGATAGTACTTGTAATTCCAAGAGCGGTTGGGAACTCGAGAAATTGCTATCTTCCGTAGACGACAGTCACCATGATCATATTTGAACGTACGTAGATCATCTGTGTGCTCAACCTCAGGGCACTCAGAGATTGTTGGAAGTGGAATCCGCTGACGAGTGTACACATTCACAAGTTCCCACTCGCAGTTGTACCCAATATAAACAACCCAATCTCCATTTGCGCCTGCCCAAGCCTTGCCCTCAAGCGATGGCATCTTAACATCATACGTATCATTATCAAGCAGCATCAACTTGCACAAGGCGAGGCTTCCCTCGTCCCCGCGCTAGTCAGCAGGGTCACGGCGAAGAAGATAGGGGAGATCAAACCGCTCCTGGACCCTTGGGTTCCTTGTAATGATGTTATTAGTTGAGTCGAGAATGGTCTTGAACGAACCTCCCATGCTAGCCGAGGTGATGACGTCGCACCGATCAATGAGTTCCCCCACCACATCATCCTTCAGATCGGGGCAAGAATAATGGGGTCGTTTCCGGCTTGTTCCCTCCATGGAGAAGACGATCGAACAATGGCAGAAGGAAGGGTGAAGGCAAATGGAGGAGGGAGGATGAGCGTGCGACAGTAGTTCCAAATCAAGAGGGAAAGGCGAAGAGTCGATGGACAGTTGCCAGTTTGCCACGGTACACGAAGAGGCGCCCCGGCCTACATGTCCTTTCGGAAATTGTACAAAAGGACTCGTCGTCGTCTCACTGACATGTTGGAACGGGACCACATGTCAACGAAACATGGTGTGTAATTTCTCGTGCAAAATGCGATCTGGCCGCGTTGGCCCGAGGTGCCGCATTAGTTATCGACATTTATTTTTTTAACATACAATCTGAGTGGATAGCTCCTGTGGTCATCACACGTGAGCGGATATATAGGTGGGCAGGCGGCAATAATCTAAGTGCTAAAAGAGTTGATCTCGAAAAAAGAGTTGATCCAATGCTTGGTTTTGTTTGGATTTTCCAACTATGACCATTGGATAAAGTGAATCAATGGCTTATGTTCAAAATTATTCTCATACTATAGAATGGTATAGGAACGTGGAGAGATTTGGTTGATTTTATATCGCTGAATAATATAAAATATTGTGAGTGCAGACGCTCCACCCCGAGGTTTGTAGCTCCTTCTCGGTCGTCGGGAATCTATGTTCTTCCACTCTTTCGTTTAAGACATGAGCTTTGTTCATCCTGTTGCCGACACGCGGGACATCTATATGCCTCCATTTTACAAAACCATACTATATGCCTCCATGACACGTGGGACATCTAGCATCAAGGTGGCGTGTCATGCAAGAAAATGGAGATATGCAGTGTGTAAGTGAGTCGTGCACTTCGATGGCACCTAGTACTACGCAATATTGTTTCTCCTCGATGGCACGTGAATAGTGCACGTACTCAATGACAGAGCACGGGATGGTAGCCATGGACATGGCCGGCCCTTTTTGAAGAGAGTACTAATAAATATGTAACTTTGATGTGTCCCGTCAACTCGCAGAATGACGAGAAGCTTCCTTACTACGCCTTCTCCCTCGCCAACGCATGCGCGGTGGCTCACAGCACGAGGAGAAACTTTTGCTTACAAGCGGTGGACGTGCAACAGTTCATTTGGTGTCAGATTGCCAGAAGTAGTATAGTACCATCATTATTGTTCGACTTCCGGAAGAGGAGAAGAGCCAAGCGCAAGGTCACCTACTAACCTAGTACAGTACTACTACAGCCAAAGCTGGTCCACCTTTTTAGAGCATGGTTAATTAATATAGGCGGCTCTTGCAGCGGCACATCATTTAGAGCAAGTACTCTCTTTGTAGGATCAAAGGAAGTGAAACAAAAGTTGGAGTGGATGCTAGATTGCCAATTAAAACATGATTACATAGGAAACAAATCCTATAGCATTCTATCCTATGAATCAAACGACCAATGTAGGAAAATTATGAGGGGGGTCTCTCCAACAGTGTTCCTCGGCTCGCACCTAGCATCACGGTGGTCGAACTTGGAGTCATTCATCTGGTACACGTGGCATCTCAGATCTGGTACTCCAATTTTAGGTTGGCTCTATGTGATGTCGCAACTTCATATACTAACCGGATGCTGCCTATACTACTACGGTACTCACACTCCAAGAAGAGACTCGAAAAGCATTCATAAATTGAGTCTATGACACGCATTTGCAAATGTGTCATTCATTACATACAACAAGTCATCAACACACAACGACAACGATGATACATGTTGGATTATAGATTATTTCCAACAAAACATTCCAATAAATACTGAAGTTTTCATCACACGACAAATAACAAGCAATGAAATGAACTTCAACTCAACCAATCCTTGGCATTGGAAACGCTTGCTTTGAACCATAGGTGCTCTCGGAAGGACCGGCTATTGCCAATATCGAGAGGAACGCAGGACTGATCATCTAGGCTGAAGCGGCATATATCAGGAGCAGGGTAGGGAACCACCGCAATGTCCGAGGTATAGATACAGTTGCTTCTCATAAATGGTAGTAACGCTGTGTCAACAGCAGCTGGATCACCTTTAACCATCATTGGATAGTTTGGTCCAAGGAAGAGCGAGTTTGCTCCAAGACTACCAACACTGTACCAGGAAGAAGGTGTTGGCACTAGCACACTAGTATCCATCCCGAATACCCTGCAACGGGTGTTGGAATAGGTCCGGAGAGGGCGACCATGGGAGACAACACCTGCTACCTCAGTAGTAACAATCATAGTGCACTGTATACAGACAAGAAGAGGTTCTCCATCGGAATTAGTTGCCAGGCGCCACTGAGTATATAAGTTCTGCTCGTCCTCATGCTCGGGATCATCACCATCGTCATCTCCCCCTTGGTTATAAATTTTTTCAAGTATAGGTGGTGGAATGTTCACAGGACCTTGGAAACACAAGAAGAAGGTTAATTAGTAAAGGGAAACTTGCTAACCCGCATGCATGTGGCTGAAACAATTATAATTATGGTGGAAGACAAACGTACCGAAACTACGAGGATCCCATGCAAAAACAGTGCCACGAGTGGTGGCAGCAAACACAAGATCCTCGTATTCAATTGCATCACAGTACTCATCCGTGTACAGAAACTGATTTTTGAGCAATATCCATGGACGAACCATGGAATCAGTAACGACGGCAACAAGCTTGTCGAAGATAGCAACAACTTGATAGTTCTCGTAATTCCAAGAGTGGTTGGGAACTCGAGAAATTGCTATCTTCCGTAGACGACAATCACCATGATCGTATTTGAACGTACGTAAATCATCTGTGTGCTCAACCTCAGGGCACGCGGAGATATTTGGAAGTGGAATCCTCTGACCAGTGTACGCATTCACAAGTTCCCACTCACAATTGTACCCAATATAAACAACCCAATCTCCATTTGCGCCAACCCAGGCCTTACCCTGAAGCGATGGCATCTTGACATCACACGTATCGTTATCAAGCGGCATCAACTTGCACAGGCCTCACCGCCCCACCGTACTCCCATCCCAGGCCTAGCCATCCCTCTACTCACCCACACCTGCTGTTATTCTCCAGCGACGGCAGACGAACCAGTAAACCCTCGTACAGTCGTACTCCCCTCCGCGTGGGAAACAACTGCTGAGTCTTCCCTGCCTCCGTGTCGTTTCCTTCCTAGACCTCGCCGTCGTCCACCGCCCTGGTGCTCTCAGCGCGACCTGGTTAACGTGGTCAATGACCGACATGCATCTGAAGTGGACTGTACGTGGAGAGGCTGACAGCTGGGTCCACGACCGCACGCAAGGAAATGCCTCCTTATTACGCGCAAAATAATGATTCCTCCACCTGACATCTGGGACCCACCGAAAGGGCCTCTGTATTTCGTGAAAAAAACGTTACTGCCGCTGACAGCTCGGACCCACCAGGTATATCTTCGCACGCAAGGAAGTGCCTCCTTATTACGCACAAAAAAAATGAATACTCCCCCTGCTAGCTGGGACCCAGTATAGTGGCAGGCTGACTTGTGGGCCTACTAAGTTGACGGGGATGGAGGGCTTTGTCAACTTAGTCAATATGCACGATTCTAGCTCCAGTGACCGTACGATGTCCATCCAATGGCCGTAGTGCTTCTTCAACCTCTGGTCTTCTTGCTCCAACCGCCCAAACCAACGCCGGTCGTGCCTCGTGCTCCTGCCTCCCGTGACCGGCTGCGATGCGGAGGAGGCCTCACCGCCCCTACTACACTCACCGCTGGCCAGGCCATCCCTCTACTCACACCCACCACCTGTTATTCTGCGGCGACGGCAGCCTCACACCACAGCGAACCAGTGAACCCTCATACTCCTCTACACGTGGGCATCCACTGCCGCGTCGTCCCCTTCCTAGGCCTCGTCGTCGTCCACCGCCCTGGTGCTCTCGGCGCAGCGTGGTCAACGTGGTCAAGTAATGACTTCCATCGGAAGAGTACTGTACGTGGAGAGGCTGACAGCTGGGTCCACGGCAGCCGCAAGGAAGTGCCTCCTTATTACGCGGAAAATAGTTATTCCTCCACCTAACAGCAGGGACCCACCGGACGGGCCACCGTATTTGGCGAAAAAATCGTTTCCCCCTGACTGCTGGGACCCACCGGACGGGCCACCATATTTCGCAAAAAAAAGTCCCCC